>NW_027552163.1:0-42280 GCF_045843805.1 Urocitellus parryii
ACCGGAACCGGTTTTCATGTTTAGGTTTCACTCTGTTTTCTCCTATATGGATACATGTAGTTGGAACTCTAAATCAAACACGGTTTGTGCTAGCTCTTTGATACTTGGCACAATAATGTAGTTCCAAGTTCTATCGCTATGGTTTGTGTCCTATTGAAGTACCCCAAGCAGAGTCTGACGAGAATCACTTTCATTGAAAGGGGTTGCCAAGCTTCCAAAAAACTACGAGTTTCCTGAAATCTCAGCAAACATTTTTAGCCAATCTTGATTATACTTACAGGTAATGATCAGTACACCAATCCCACTTGCCTCAGCAAATTTCTTTCTTCTCGGTTAAACCGTTCCTTTGCAGGAACCGTTTTCATGTTTAGGTTTCACTCTGTTTTCTCCTATATGGATACATGTACTTGGAACTCTAAATCAAACACGGTTTGTGCTAGCTCTTTGAAACTTGGCACAATAATGTAGTTCCAAGTTCTATCGCTATGGTTTGTGTCCTATTGAAGTAGCCCCAAGCAGAGACTGACGAGAATCACTTTCATTCAAAGGGGGTTGAACTTCCAAAAAACTACGAGTTTCCTGAAATCTCAGCAAATATTTTTTCACCCAATCTTGATGATACTTGCAGGTAATGATCAATACACCAATCCCACTTGGCTCACCAAATTTCGTTCTTCTCAGTTAAACCGTTCCTTTGCAGGAACCGTTTTCATGTTTAGGTTTCACTCTGTTTTCTCCTATATTGATACATGTATTTGGAACTCTAAATCAAACACGGTTTGTGCTAGCTCTTTAAAACTTGGCACAATAATGTAGTTCCAAGTTCTATCGCTATGGTTTGTGTCCTATTGAAGTAGCCCCAAGCAGAGACTGACGAGAATCACTTTCATTCAAAGGGGTTGCCAAGCTTCCAAAAAACTACGAGTTTCCTGAAATGTCAGCAAACATTTTCACCCACTCGTGATGAGGGCTTGCAGGTAATGATCAGTACACCAATCCCACTTGGCTCACCAAATTTCGTTCTTCTCGGTTAAACCGTTCGTTTGCAGGAACCGTTTACATGTTTAGGTTTCAATCTGTTTTCTCCTATATGGATACATGTAGTTGGAACTCTAAATCAAACACGGTTTGTGCTAGCTCTTTGAAACTTGGCACAATAATGTAGTTCCAAGTTCTATCGCTATGGTTTGTGTCCTATTGAAGTAGCCCCAAGCAGAGACTGAGGAGAATCACTTTCATTCAAAGGGGTTGCCAAGCTTCCAAAAAACTACGAGTTTCCTGAAATCTCAGCAACCTTTTTTTTCACCCAATCTTGATGATACTTGCAGGTAATGATCAGTACACCAATCCCACTTGGCTCACCAAATTTCGTTCTTTTCGGTTAAACCCTTCCTTTGCAGAAACCGTTTTCATGTTTAGGTTTCACTCTGTTTTCTCCTATATGGATACATGTAGTTGGAACTCTAAATCAAACACGGTTTGTGCTAGCTCTTTGAAACTTGGCACAATAATGTAGTTCCAAGTTCTATCGCTATGGTTTGTGTCCTATTGAAGTAGCCCCAAGCAGAGACTGACGAGAATCACTTTCATTGAAAGGGGTTGTCAAGCTTCCAGAAAACTACGAGTTTCCTGAAATCTCAGCAAACATTTTTTAGCCAATCTTGATTATACTTACAGGTAATGATCAGTACACCAATCCCACTTGGCTCAGCAAATTCCGTTCTTCTCGGTTAAACCGTTCCTTTGCAGGAACCGTTTTCATGTTTAGGTTTCACTCTGTTTTCTCCTATATGGATACATGTACTTGGAACTCTAAATCAAACACGGTTTGTGCTAGCTCTTGGAAACTTGGCACAATAATGTAGTTCCAAGTTCTATCGCTATGGTTTGTGTCCTATTGAAGTAGCCCCAAGCAGAGACTAACGAGAATCACTTTCATTGAAAGGGGTGCCAAGCTTCCAAAAATCTACGAGTTTCCTGAAATCTCAGCAAACATTTTTTCACCCAATCTTGATGATACTTGCAGGTAATGATCAGTACACCAATCCCACTGGCCTCAGCGAATTTCGTTCTTCTCGGTTAAACCGTTCCTTTGCAGGAACCGTTTTCATGTTTAGGTTTCACTCTGTTTTCTCCTATATGGATACATGTAGTTGGAACTCTAAATCAAACACGGTTTGTGCTAGCTCTTTGAAACTTGGCACAATAATGTAGTTCCAAGTTCTATCGCTATGGTTTGTGTCCTATTGAAGTAGCCCCAAGCAGAGACTGACGAGAATCACTTTCATTGAAAGGGGTTTGAACTTCCAAAAAACTACGAGTTTCCTGAAATCTCAGCAAATATTTTTTCACCCAATCTTGATGATACTTGCAGGTAATGATCAGTACACCAATCCCACTTGGCTCACCAAATTTCGTTCTTCTCGGTTAAACCGTTCGTTTGCAGGAACCGTTTACATGTTTAGGTTTCACTCTGTTTTCTCCTATATGGATACATGTAGTTGGAACTCTAAATCAAACACGGTTTGTGCTAGCTCTTTGAAACTTGGCACAATAATGTAGTTCCAAGTTCTATCGCTATGGTTTGTGTCCTATGAAGTAGCCCCAAGCAGAGACTGAGGAGAATCACTTTCATTCAAAGGGGTTGACAAGCTTCCAAAAAACTACGAGTTTCCTGAAACCTCAGCAAACATTTTTTCACCCAATCTTGATGATACTTGCAGGTAATGATCAGTACACCAATCCCACTGGGCTCACCAAATTTCGTTCTTCTCGGTTAAACCGTTCCTTTGCAGGAACCGTTTTCATGTTTAGGTTTCACTCTGTTTTCTCCTATATGGATACATGTAGTTGGAACTCTAAATCAAACACGGTTTGTGCTAGCTCTTTGAAACTTGGCACAATAATGTACTTCCAAGTTCTATCGCCATGGTTTGTGTCCTATTGAAGTAGCCCCAAGCAGAGACTAACGAGAATCACTTTCATTGAAAGGGGTTGCCAAGCTTCGAAAAAACTACGAGTTTCCTGAAATCTCAGCAAACATTTTTTCACCCAATCTTGATGATACTTGCATGTAATGATCAGTACACCAATCCCACTGGCCTCACCGAATTTCGTTCTTCTCGGTTAAACCGTTCCTTTGCAGGATCCGTTTTCATGTTTAGGTTTCACTCTGTTTTCTCCTATATGGATACATGTACTTGGAACTCTAAATCAAACACGGTTTGTCCTAGCTCTTTGAAACTTGGCACAATAATGTAGTTCCAAGTTCTATCGCTATGGTTTGTGTCCTATTGAAGTAGCCCCAAGCAGAGACTGAAGAGAATCACTTTCATTGAAAGGTGTTGAGCTTCCAAAAAAACTACGAGTTTCCTGAAATCTCAGCAAATATTTTTTCACCCAATCTTAATGATACTCGCAGGTAATGATCAGTACACCAATCCCACTTGGCTCACCAAATTTCGTTCTTCTCGGTAAAACTCTTCCTTTGCAGAAACCTTTTCATGTTTAGGTTTCACTCTGTTTTCTCCTATATGGATACATGTAGTTGGAACTCTAAATCAAACACGGTTTGTTCTAGCTCTTTGAAACTTGGCACAGTAATGTAGTTCCAAGTTCTATCGCTATGGTTTGTGTCCTATTGAAGTAGCCCCAAGCAGAGACTGAAGAGAATCACTTTCATTGAAAGGGGTTGACAAGCTTCCAAAAAACTACGAGTTTCCTGAAATCTCAGCAAACATTTTTTCACCCACTCTTGATGAGGCTTGCAGGTAATGATCAGTACACCAATCCCACTTGGCTCACCAAATTTCGTTCTTCTTGGTTAAACCGTTCCTTTGCAGGAACCGTTTTCATGTTTAGGTTTCACTCTGTTTTCTCCTATATGGATACATGTAGTTGGAACTCTAAATCAAACACGGTTTGTGCTAGCTCTTTGAAACTTGGCACAATAATGTAGTTCCAAGTTCTATCGCTATGGTTTGTGTCCTATTGAAGTAGCCCCAAGCAGAGACTGAAGAGAATCACTTTCATTGAAATGTGTTGAGCTTCCAAAAAACTACGAGTTTCCTGAAATCTCAGCAAATATTTTTTCACCCAATCTTGATGATACTTGCAGGTAATGATCAGTACACCAATCCCACTTGGCTCACATAATTTCGTTCTATTCGGTAAAACCCTTCCTTTGCAGAAACCGTTTTCATGTTTAGGTTTCACTCTGTTTTCTCCTATATGGATACATGTAGTTGGAACTCTAAATCAAACACGGTTTGTGCTAGCTCTTTGAAACTTGGCACAATAATGTAGTTCCAAGTTCTATCGCTATGGTTTGTGTCCTATTGAAGTAGCCCCAAGCAGAGACTGACGAGAATCACTTTCATTCAAAGGGGTTGCCAAGCTTCCAAAAAACTACGAGTTTCCTGAAATCTCAGCAAACATTTTTTCACCCACTCTTGATGAGGCTTGCAGGTAATGATCAGTACACCAATCCCACTTGGCTCACCAAATTTCGTTCTTCTTGGTTAAACCGTTCCTTTGCAGGAACCGTTTTCATGTTTAGGTTTCACTCTGTTTTCTCCTATATCGATACATGTAGTTGGAAGTCTAAATCAAACCCGGTTTGCGCTAGCTCTTTGACACTTGGCACAATAATGTAGTTCCAAGTTCTATCGCTATGGTTTCTGTCCTATTGAAGTAGCCCCAAGCAGAGACTGACAAGAATCACTTTCATTGAAAGGGGTTGCCAAGCTTCCAAAAAACTACGAGTTTCCTGAAATCTCAGCAAACATTTTTTCACCCAATCTTGATGAGACTTGCAGGTGATGATCAGTACACCAATCCCACTTGGCTCACCAAATTTCGTTCGTCTCGGTTAAAACATTCCTTGGCAGGAACCGTTTTCATGTTTAGGTTTCACTCTGTTATCTCCTATATGGATACATGTAGTTGGAAATCTAAATCAAACACGGTTTGTGCTAGCTCTTTGAAACTTGGCACAATAATGTAGTTCCAAAATTCTATCGCTATGGTGTGTGTCCTATTGAAGTATCCCCAAGCAGAGAATGACGAGAATCACTTTTATTGAAAGGGGTTGCCAAGATTCAAAAAACTACGAGTTTCTTGAAATCTTCAGCAAACACTATTTCACCCAATCTTGATGATACTAGCAGGTAATGAATCAGTACACCAATCCCACTGGGCTCACCAAATTCGTTCGTCTCGGTTAAACCGTTCCTTTGCAGGAACAGTTTTCATGTTTAGGTTTCACTCTGTTTTCTCCTATATGGATACATGTAGTTGGAACTCTAAATCAAACACGGTTTCTGCTAGCTCTTTGAACTTACCACAATAATGTAGTTCCAAGTTCTATCGCTATGGTTTGTGTCCTATTGAAGTAGCCCAAGCAGAGACTGACGAGAATCACTTTCATTCAAAGGGGTTGCCAAGCTTCCAAAAAACTACGAGTTTCCTGAAATCCTCAGCAAACATTTTTTCACCCAATCTTGATGAGACTTGCAGGTAATGATCAGTACACCAATCCCACTTGGCTCACCAAATTTCGTTCTTCTCGGTTAAACCGTTCCTTTGCAGGAACCGTTTTCATGTTTAGGTTTCACTCTGTTTTCTCCTATATGGATACATGTAGTTGGAACTCTAAATCAAACACGGTTTGTGCTAGCTCTTTGAAACTTGGCACAATAATGTAGTTCCAAGTTCTATCGCTATAGTTTGTGTCCTATTGAAGTAGCCCCAAGCAGAGACTAACGAGAATCACTTTCATTGAAAGGGTTGCCAAGCTTCCAAAAAACTACGAGTTTCCTGAAATCTCAGCAACCATATTTTCACCCAATCTTGTTGATACTTGCAGGTAATGATCAGTACACCAATCCCACTGGGCTCACCAAATTTCGTTCTTCTCGGTTAAACCGATCCTTTGCAGGAACCGTTTTCCTGTTTAGGTTTTCACTCTGTTTCTCCTATATGGATACATGTAGTTGGAACTCTAAATCAAACACGGTTTGTGCTAGCTCTTTGAAACTTGGCACAATAATGTAGTTCCAAGTTCTATCGCTATGGTTTGTGTCCCATTGAAGTAGCCCCAAGCAGAGACTGACGAGAATCACTTTCATTCAAAGGGGTTGCCAAGCTTCCAAAAAACTACGAGTTTCCAGAAATCTCAGCAAACATTTTTTCACCCACTCTTGATGAGGCTTGCAGGTAATGATCAGTACACCAATCCCACTTGGCTCAGCAAATTTCGTTCTTCTCGGTTAAACCGTTCCTTTGCAGGAACCGTTTTCATGTTTAGGTTTCACTCTTTTTTCTCCTATATGGATACATGTAGTTGGAACTCTAAATCAAACACGGTTTGTGCTGGCTCTTTGAAACTTGGCACAATAATGTAGTTCCAAGTTCTATCCCTATGGTTTGTGTCCTATTGAAATAGCCCCAAGTAGAGACTGACGAGAATCACTTTCATTGAAAGGGGTTGCCAAGCTTCCAAAAAACTACGAGTTTCCTGAATTCTCAGCAAACCTTTTTTCACCCAATCTTGATGATACTTGCAGGTAATGAATCAGTACACCAATCCCACTTGGCTCAGAAAATTTCGTTCTTCTCTGTTAAACCGTTCCTTTACAGGAACGTTTTCATGTTTAGGTTTCACTCTGTTTTCTCCTATATGGATACATGTAGTTGGAACTCTAAATCAAACACGGTTTGTGCTAGCTCTTTGAAACTTACCACAATAATGTAGTTCCAAGTTCTATCGCTATGGTTTGTGTCCTATTGAAGTATCCCCAAGCAGAGACTGACGAGAATCACTTTCATTGAAAGGGGTTGCCAAGCTTCCAAAAAACTACGAGTTTTCCTGAAATCTCAGCAAACATTTTTTCACCCAACTTGATGAGACTTGCAGGTAATGATCAGTACACCAATCCCACTTGGCTCACCAAATTTCGTTCTTCTCGGTTAATCCGTTCCTTGGCAGGAACCGTTTTCATGTATAGGTTTCACTCTGTTTTCTCCTATATGGATACATGTAGTTGGAACTCTAAATCAAACACGGTTTGTGCTAGCTCTTTGAAACTTGGCACAATAATGTAGTTCCAAGTTCTATCGCTATGGTTTGTGTCCTATTGAAGTAGCGCCAAGCAGAGACTGACGAGAATCACTTTCATTCAAAGGGGTTGCCAAGCTTCCAAAAAACTACGAGTTTCCTGAAATCTCAGCAAACATTTTTTCACCCAATCTTGATGATACTTGCAGGTAATGATCAGTACACCAATCCCACTGGGCTCACAAATTTCGTTCTTCTCGGTTAAACCCTTCCTTTGCAGGAACCGTTTTCATGTTTAGGTTTCACTCTCTTTTCTCCTATATGGATACATGTGGTTGGAACTCTAAATCAAACACGGTTTGTGCTAGCTCTTTGAAACTTGGCACAATAATGTAGTTCCAAGTTCTATCGCTATGGTTTGTGTCCTATTGAAGTAGCCCCAAGCAGAGACTGACGAGAATCACTTTCATTCAAAGGGGTTGCCAAGCTTCCAAAAAACTACGAGTTTCCTGAATCTCTCAGCAAACATTTTTTCACCCAATCTTGATGATACTTGCAGGTAATGATCAGTACACCAATCCCACTTGGCTCACCAAATTTCGTTCTTCCAGTTAAACCGTTCATTTGCAGGAACCGTTTTCATGTTTAGGTTTCACTCTCTTTTCTCCTATATGGATACATGTAGTTGGAACTCTAAATCAAACACGGTTTGTGCTAGCTCTTTGAAACTTGGCACAATAAAGTAGTTCCAAGTTATATCGCTATGATTGTGTCCTATTGAAGTAGCCCCAAGCAGAGACTGACGAGAATCACTTTTATTGAAAGGGGTTTGCCAAGCTTAAAAAAAACTACGAGTTTCCAGAAATCTCAGCAAATATTTTTTCAACCAATCTTGATGATACTTGCAGGTAATGATCAGTACACCAAACCCACTTGGCTCACCAAATTTCGTTCGTCTCGGTTAAAAGGTTCCTTTGCAGGACTTGTTTCATATTTAGGTTTCACTCTGTTTTCTCCTATATAGATACATGTAGTTGGAACTCTAAATCAAACACGGTTTGTGCTAGCTCTTTGAAACTTGGCACAATAATGTAGTTCCAAGTTCTATCGCTATGGGTTTGTGTCCTATTGAAGTAGCCCCAAGCAGAGACTGACGAGAATCACTTTCATTGAAAGGGGTTGCCAAGCTTCCAAAATCTACAGTTTCCTGAAATCTCAGCAACATTTTTTCACCCAATCTTGATGATACTTGCAGGTAATGATCAGTACACCAATCCCACTTGGCTCACCCAATTTCGTTCTTTTCGGTTAAACCGTTCCTTTGCAGGAACCGTTTTCATGTTTAGGTTTCACTCTCTTTTCTCCTATATGGATACATGTAGTTGGAACTCTTAAATCAAACACGGTTTGTGCTAGCTCTTTGAACTTGGCACAATAATGTAGTTCCAAGTTCTATCGCTATGGTTTGTGTCCTATTGAAGTAGCCCCAAGCAGAGACTGACGAGAATCACTTATATTGAAAGGGGTTGAAAGCTTAAAAAAAAACTACGAGTTTCCTGAAATCTCAGCAAACATTTTTCAACCAATCTTGATGATACTTGCAGGTAATGATCAGTACACCAATCCCACTTGGCTCACCAAATTTCGTTTGTCTCGGTTAAAAGGTTCCTTTGCAGGACTTGTTTTCATATTTAGGTTTCACTCTGTTTTCTCCTATATAGATACATGTAGTTGGAACTCTAAATTCAAACACGGTTTGTGCTAGCTTTTGAAACTTGGCACAATAATGTAGTTCCAAGTTCTATCGCTATGGTTTGTGTCCTATTGAAGTAGCCCCAAGCAGAGACTGATGAGAATCACTTTCATTGAAAGGGGGTTGCCAAGCTTCCAAAAAACTACGAGTTTCCTGAAATCTCAGCAAACCTTTTTTCACCCAATCTTGATGAGACTCACAGGTAATGATCAGTACACCAATCCCACTTGGCTCACCAAATTTCGTTCTTCTCGGTTAAACCGTTCCTTTGCAGGAACCGTTTTCATGTTTAGGTTTCACTCTGTTTTCTCCTATATCGATACATGTAGTTGGAACTCTAAATCAAACCCGGTTTGCGCTAGCTCTTTGAAACTTGGCACAATAATGTAGTTCCAAGTTCTATCGCTATGGTTTCTGTCCTATTGAAGTAGCCCCAAGCAGAGACTGACAAGAATCACTTTCATTGAAAGGGGTTGCCAAGCTTCCAAAAAACTACGAGTTTCCTGAAATCTCAGCAAACATTTTTTCACCCAATCTTGATGAGACTTGCAGGTAATGATCAGTACACCAATCCCACTTGGCTCACCAAATTTCGTTCGTCTCGGTTAAAACATTCCTTGGCAGGAACCGTTTTCATGTTTAGGTTTCACTCTGTTATCTCCTATATGGATACATGTAGTTGGAAATCTAAATCAAACACGGTTTGTGCTAGCTCTTTGAAACTTGGCACAATAATGTAGTTCCAAATTCTATCGCTATGGTGTGTGTCCTATTGAAGTATCCCCAAGCAGAGAATGACGAGAATCACTTTTATTGAAAGGGGTTGCCAAGATTCAAAAAAACTACGAGTTTCTTGAAATCTCAGCAAACACTATTTCACCCAATCTTGATGATACTAGCAGGTAATGATCAGTACACCAATCCCACTGGGCTCACCAAATTTCGTTCGTCTCGGTTAAACCGTTCCTTTGCAGGAACCGTTTTCATGTTTAGGTTTCACTCTGTTTTCTCCTATATGGATACATGTAGTTGGAACTCTAAATCAAACACTGTTTCTGCTAGCTCTTTGAAACTTACCCACAATAATGTAGTTCCAAGTTCTATCGCTATGGTTTGTGTCCTATTGAATTAGCCCCAAGCAGAGACTGACGAGAATCACTTTCATTCAAAGGGGTTGCCAAGCTTCCAAAAAACTACGAGTTTCCTGAAATCTCAGCAAACGTTTTTTCACCCCAATCTTGATGAGACTTGCAGGTAATGATCAGTACACCAATCCCACTTGGCTCACCAAATTTCGTTCTTCTCGGTTAAACCGTTCCTTTGCAGGAACCGTTTTCATGTTTAGGTTTCACTCTGTTTTCTCCTATATGGATACATGTAGTTGGAACTCTAAATCAAACACGGTTTGTGCTAGCTCTTTGAAACTTGGCACAATAATGTAGTTCCAAGTTCTATCGCTATAGTTTGTGTCCTATTGAAGTAGCCCCAAGCAGAGACTAACGAGAATCACTTTCATTGAAAGGGGTTGCCAAGCTTCCAAAAAACTACGAGTTTCCTGAAATCTCAGCAACCATATTTTCACCCAATCTTGTTGATACTTGCAGGTAATGATCAGTACACCAATCCCCACTGGGCTCACCAATTTTCGTTCTTCTCGGTTAAACCGATCCTTTGCAGGAACCGTTTTCCTGTTTAGGTTTCACTCTGTTTTCTCCTATATGGATACATGTAGTTGGAACTCTAAATCAAACACGGTTTGTGCTAGCTCTTTGAAACTTGGCACAATAATGTAGTTCCAAGTTCTATCGCTATGGTTTGTGTCCCATTGAAGTAGCCCCAAGCAGAGACTGACGAGAATCACTTTCATTCAAAGGGGTGCCAAGCTTCCAAAAAACTACGAGTTTCCAGAAATCTCAGCAAACATTTTTCACCCACTCTTGATGAGGCTTGCAGGTAATGATCAGTACACCAATCCCACTTGGCTCAGCAAATTTCGTTCTTCTCGGTTAAACCGTTCCTTTGCAGGAACCGTTTTCATGTTTAGGTTTCACTCTCTTTTCTCCTATATGGATACATGTAGTTGGAACTCTAAATCAAACACGGTTTGTGCTGGCTCTTTGAAACTTGGCACAATAATGTAGTTCCAAGTTCTATCCCTATGGTTTGTGTCCTATTGAAATAGCCCCAAGTAGAGACTGACGAGAATCACTTTCATTGAAAGGGGTTGCCAAGCTTCCAAAAAACTACGAGTTTCCTGAATTCTCAGCAAACCTTTTTTCACCCAATCTTGATGATACTTGCAGGTAATGATCAGTACACCAATCCCACTTGGCTCAGCAAATTTCGTTCTTCTCTGTTAAACCGTTCCTTTACAGGAAACGTTTTCATGTTTAGGTTTCACTCTGTTTTCTCCTATATGGATACATGTAGTTGGAACTCTAAATCAAACACGGTTTGTGCTAGCTCTTTGAAACTTGGCACATAATGTAGTTCCAAGTTCTATCGCTATGGTTTGTGTCCTATTGAAGTAGCCCCAAGCAGAGACTGAGGAGAATCACTTTCATTCAAAGGGGTTGACAAGCTTCCAAAAAACTACGAGTTTCCTGAAATCTCAGCAAACATTTTTTCACCCAATCTTGATGATACTTGCAGGTAATGATCAGTACACCAATCCCACTGGGCTCACCAAATTTCGTTCTTCTCGGTTAAACCGTTCCTTTGCAGGAACCGTTTTCATGTTTAGGTTTCACTCTGTTTTCTCCTATATGGATACATGTAGTTGGAACTCTAAATCAAACACGGTTTGTGCTAGCTCTTTGAAACTTGGCACAATAATGTACTTCCAAGTTCTATCGCCATGGTTTGTGTCCTATTGAAGAAGCCCCAAGCAGAGACTAACGAGAATCACTTTCATTGAAAGGGGTTGCCAAGCTTCCAAAAAACTACGAGTTTCCTGAAATCTCAGCAAACATTTTTTCACCCAATCTTGATGATACTTGCATGTAATGATCAGTACACCAATCCCACTGGCCTCACCGAATTTCGTTCTTCTCGGTTAAACCGTTCCTTTGCAGAATCCGTTTTCATGTTTAGGTTTCACTCTGTTTTCTCCTATATGGATACATGTACTTGGAACTCTAAATCAAACACGGTTTGTCCTAGCTCTTTGAAACTTGGCACAATAATGTAGTTCCAAGTTCTATCGCTATGGTTTGTGTCCTATTGAAGTAGCCCCAAGCAGAGACTGAAGAGAATCACTTTCATTGAAAGGTGTTGAGCTTCCAAAATAACTACGAGTTTCCTGAAATCTCAGCAAATATTTTTTCACCCAATCTTGATGATACTTGCAGGTAATGATCAGTACACCAATCCCACTTGGCTCACATAATTTCGTTCTATTCGGTAAAACTCTTCCTTTGCAGAAACCGTTTTCATGTTTAGGTTTCACTCTGTTTTCTCCTATATGGATACATGTAGTTGGAACTCTAAATCAAACACGGTTTGTTCTAGCTCTTTGAAACTTGGCACAATAATGTAGTTCCAAGTTCTATCGCTATGGTTTGTGTCCTATTGAAGTAGCCCAAGCAGAGACTGAAGAGAATCACTTTCATTGAAAGGGGTTGACAAGCTTCCAAAAAACTACGAGTTTCCTGAAATCTCAGCAAACATTTTTTCACCCACTCTTGATGAGGCTTGCAGGTAATGATCAGTACACCAATCCCACTTGGCTCACCAAATTTCGTTCTTCTTGGTTAAACCGTTCCTTTGCAGGAACCGTTTTCATGTTTAGGTTTCACTCTGTTTTCTCCTATATGGATACATGTAGTTGGAACTCTAAATCAAACACGGTTTGTGCTAGCTCTTTGAAACTTGGCACAATAATGTAGTTCCAAGTTCTATCGCTATGGTTTGTGTCCTATTGAAGTAGCCCCAAGCAGAGACTGAAGAGAATGACTTTCATTGAAAGGTGTTGAGCTTCCAAAAAACTACGAGTTTCCTGAAATCTCAGCAAATATTTTTTCACACAATCTTGATGATACTTGCAGGTAATGATCAGTACACCAATCCCACTTGGCTCACATAATTTCGTTCTATTCGGTAAAACCCTTCCTTTGCAGAAACCGTTTTCATGTTTAGGTTTCACTCTGTTTTCTCCTATATGGATACATGTAGTTGGAACTCTAAATCAAACACGGTTTGTGCTAGCTCTTTGAAACTTGGTACAATAATGTAGTTCCAAGTTCTATCGCTATGGTTTGTGTCCTATTGAAGTAGCCCCAAGCAGAGACTGACGAGAATCACTTTCATTCATAGGGGTTGCCAAGCTTCCAAAAAACTACGAGTTTCCTGAAATCTCAGCAAACATTTTTTCACCCACTCTTGATGAGGCTTGCAGGTAATGATCAGTACACCAATCCCACTTGGCTCACCAAATTTCGTTCTTCTTGGTTAAACCGTTCCTTTGCAGGAACCGTTTTCATGTTTAGGTTTCACTCTGTTTTCTCCTATATCGATACATGTAGTTGGAACTCTAAATCAAACCCGGTTTGCGCTAGCTCTTTGAAACTTGGCACAATAATGTAGTTCCAAGTTCTATCGCTATGGTTTCTGTCCTATTGAAGTAGCCCCAAGCAGAGACTGACAAGAATCACTTTCATTGGAAGGGGTTGCCAAGCTTCCAAAAAACTACGAGTTTCCTGAAATCTCAGCAAACATTTTTTCACCCAATCTTGATGAGACTTGCAGGTAATGATCAGTACACCAATCCCACTTGGCTCACCAAATTTCGTTCGTCTCGGTTAAAACATTCCTTGGCAGGAACCGTTTTCATGTTTAGGTTTCACTCTGTTATCTCCTATATGGATACATGTAGTTGGAAATCTAAATCAAACACGGTTTGTGCTAGCTCTTTGAAACTTGGCACAATAATGTAGTTCCAAATTCTATCGCTATGGTGTGTGTCCTATTGAAGTATCCCCAAGCAGAGAATGACGAGAATCACTTTTATTGAAAGGGGTTGCCAAGATTCAAAAAAACTACGAGTTTCTTGAAATCTCAGCAAACACTATTTCACCCAATCTTGATGATACTAGCAGGTAATGATCAGTACACCAATCCCACTGGGCTCACCAAATTTCGTTCGTCTCGGTTAAACCGTTCCTTTGCAGGAACCGTTTTCATGTTTAGGTTTCACTCTGTTTTCTCCTATATGGATACATGTAGTTGGAACTCTAAATCAAACACGGTTTCTGCTAGCTCTTTGAAACTTACCACAATAATGTAGTTCCAAGTTCTATCGCTATGGTTTGTGTCCTATTGAAGTAGCCCCAAGCAGAGACTGACGAGAATCACTTTCATTCAAAGGGGTTGCCAAGCTTCCAAAAAACTACGAGTTTCCTGAAATCTCAGCAAACATTTTTTCACCCAATCTTGATGAGACTTGCAGGTAATGATCAGTACACCAATCCCACTTGGCTCACCAAATTTCGTTCTTCTCGGTTAAACCGTTCCTTTGCAGGAACCGTTTTCATGTTTAGGTTTCACTCTGTTTTCTCCTATATGGATACATGTAGTTGGAACTCTAAATCAAACACGGTTTGTGCTAGCTCTTTGAAACTTGGCACAATAATGTAGTTCCAAGTTCTATCGCTATAGTTTGTGTCCTATTGAAGTAGCCCCAAGCAGAGACTAACGAGAATCACTTTCATTGAAAGGGGTTGCCAAGCTTCCAAAAAACTACGAGTTTCCTGAAATCTCAGCAACCATATTTTCACCCAATCTTGTTGATACTTGCAGGTAATGATCAGTACACCAATCCCACTGGGCTCACCAAATTTCGTTCTTCTCGGTTAAACCGATCCTTTGCAGGAACCGTTTTCCTGTTTAGGTTTCACTCTGTTTTCTCCTATATGGATACATGTAGTTGGAACTCTAAATCAAACACGGTTTGTGCTAGCTCTTTGAAACTTGGCACAATAATGTAGTTCCAAGTTCTATCGCTATGGTTTGTGTCCCATTGAAGTAGCCCCAAGCAGAGACTGACGAGAATCACTTTCATTCAAAGGGGTTGCCAAGCTTCCAAAAAACTACGAGTTTCCAGAAATCTCAGCAAACATTTTTTCACCCACTCTTGATGAGGCTTGCAGGTAATGATCAGTACACCAATCCCACTTGGCTCAGCAAATTTCGTTCTTCTCGGTTAAACCGTTCCTTTGCAGGAACCATTTTCATGTTTAGGTTTCACTCTCTTTTCTCCTATATGGATACATGTAGTTGGAACTCTAAATCAAACACGGTTTGTGCTGGCTCTTTGAAACTTGGCACAATAATGTAGTTCCAAGTTCTATCCCTATGGTTTGTGTCCTATTGAAATAGCCCCAAGTAGAGACTGACGAGAATCACTTTCATTGAAAGGGGTTGCCAAGCTGCCAAAAAACTACGAGTTTCCTGAATTCTCAGCAAACCTTTTTTCACCCAATCTTGATGATACTTGCAGGTAATGATCAGTACACCAATCCCACTTGGCTCAGCAAATTTCGTTCTTCTCTGTTAAACCGTTCCTTTACAGGAAACGTTTTCATGTTTAGGTTTCACTCTGTTTTCTCCTATATGGATACATGTAGTTGGAACTCTAAATCAAACACGGTTTGTGCTAGCTCTTTGAAACTTGGCACAATAATGTAGTTCCAAGTTATATCGCTATGGATTGTGTCCTATTGAAGTAGCCCCAAGCAGAGACTGACGAGAATCACTTTTATTGAAAGGGGTTGCCAAGCTTAAAAAAAACTACGAGTTTCCTGAAATCTCAGCAAACATTTTTTCAATCAATCTTGATGATACTTGCAGGTAATGATCAGTACACCAAACCCACTTGGCTCACCAAATTTCGTTCGTCTCGGTTAAAAGGTTCCTTTGCAGGACTTGTTTTCATATTTAGGTTTCACTCTGTTTTCTCCTATATAGATACATGTAGTTGGAACTCTAAATCAAACACGGTTTGTGCTAGCTCTTTGAAACTTGGCACAATAATGTAGTTCCAAGTTCTATCGCTATGGTTTGTGTCCTATTGAAGTAGCCCCAAGCAGAGACTGACGAGAATCACTTTCATTGAAAGGGGTTGCCAAGCTTCCAAAATCTACGAGTTTCCTGAAATCTCAGCAAACATTTTTTCACCCAATCTTGATGATACTTGCAGGTAATGATCAGTACACCAATCCCACTTGGCTCACCAAATTTCGTTCTTTTCGGTTAAACCGTTCCTTTGCAGGAACCGTTTTCATGTTTAGGTTTCACTCTCTTTTCTCCTATATGGATACATGTAGTTGGAACTCTAAATCAAACACGGTTTGTGCTAGCTCTTTGAAACTTGGCACAATAATGTAGTTCCAAGTTCTATCGCTATGGTTTGTGTCCTATTGAAGTAGCCCCAAGCAGAGACTGACGAGAATCACTTATATTGAAAGGGGTTGAAAGCTTAAAAAAAAACTACGAGTTTCCTGAAATCTCAGCAAACATTTTTTCAACCAATCTTGATGATACTTGCAGGTAATGATCAGTACACCAATCCCACTTGGCTCACCAAATTTCGTTTGTCTCGGTTAAAAGGTTCCTTTGCAGGACTTGTTTTCATATTTAGGTTTCACTCTGTTTTCTCCTATATAGATACATGTAGTTGGAACTCTAAATCAAACACGGTTTGTGCTAGCTTTTGAAACTTGGCACAATAATGTAGTTCCAAGTTCTATCGCTATGGTTTGTGTCCTATTGAAGTAGCCCCAAGCAGAGACTGATGAGAAATCACTTTCATTGAAAGGGGTTGCCAAGCTTCCAAAAAACTACGAGTTTCCTGAAATCTCAGCAAACCTTTTTTCACCCAATCTTGATGAGACTCACAGGTAATGATCAGTACACCAATCCCACTTGGCTCACCAATTTCGTTCTTCTCGGTTAAACCGTTCCTTTGCAGGAACCGTTTTCATGTTTAGGTTTCACTCTGTTTTCTCCTATATGGATACATGTAGTTGGAACTCTAAATCAAACACGGTTTGTGCTAGCTCTTTGAAACTTGGCACAATAATGTAGTTCCAAGTTCTATCGCTATGGTTTGTGTCCTATTGATGTAGCCCCAAGCATACACTGACGAGAATCACTTTTATTGAAAGGGGTTGCCAAGCTTAAAAAAAACTACGAGTTTCCTGAAATCTCAGCAAACCTTTTTTCACCCAATCTTGATGATACTTGCAGGTAATGATCAGTACACCAATTCCACTTGGCTCACCAAATTTCGTTCGTCTCGGTTAAAAGGTTCCTTTGCAGGACTTGTTTTCATATTTAGGGTTTCACTCTGTTTTCTCCTATATAGATACATGTAGTTGGAACTCTAAATCAAACACGGTTTGTGCTAGCTCTTTGAAACTTGGCACAATAATGTAGTTCCAAGTTCTATCGCTATGGTTTGTGTCCTATTGAAGTAGCCCCAAGCAGAGACTGACGAGAATCACTTTCATTGAAAGGGGTTGCCAAGCTTCCAAAAAACGACGAGTTTCCTGAAATCTCAGCAAACCTTTTTTCACAAAATCCTTGATGAGACTTGCAGGTAATGATCAGTACACCAATCCCACTTGGCTCACCAAATTTCGTTCTTCTCGGTTAAACCGTTCCTTGGCAGGAACCGTTTTCATGTTTAGCTTTCACTCTGTTATCTCCTATATGGATACATGTAGTTGGAACTCTAAATCAAACACGGTTTGTGCTAGCTCTTTGAAACTTGGCACAATAATGTAGTTCCAAATTATATCGCTATGGAGTGTGTCCTATTGAAGTATCCCCAAGCAGAGAATTACGAGAATCACTTTTATTGAAAGGGGTTGCCAAGCTTCAAAAAAACTACGAGTTTCCTGAAATCTCAGCAAACATTATTTCACCCAATCTTGACGATACTAGCAGGTAATGATCAGTACACCAATCCCACTGGGCTCACCAAATTTCGTTCGTCTCGGGTTAAACCGTTTCTGTGCAGGAACCGTTTTCATGTTTAGGTTTCACTCTGTTTTCTCCTATATGGATACATGTAGTTGGAACTCTAAATCAAACACGGTTTCTGCTAGCTCTTTGAAACTTACCACGATAATGTAGTTCCAAGTTCTATCGCTATGGTTTGTGTCCTATTGAAGTAGCCCTAAGCAGAGACTGACGAGAATCACTTTCATTGAAATGGGTTGCCAAGCTTCCAAAAAACTACGAGTTTCCTGAAATCTCAGCAACCCTTTTTTCACCCAATCTTGATGAGACTTGCAGGTAATGATCAGTACACCAATCCCACTTGGCTCACCAAATTTCGTTCTTCTCGGTTAAACCGTTCCTTTGCAGGAACCGTTTTCATGTTTAGGTTTCACTCTGTTTTCTCCTATATGGATATATGTAGTTGGAACTCTAAATCAAACACGGTTTGTGCTAGCTCTTTGAAACTTGGCACAATAATGTAGTTCCAAGTTCTATCGCTATTCTTTGTGTCCTATTGAAGTAGCCCCAAGCAGAGACTGACGAGAATCACTTTCATTGAAAGGGGTTGCCAAGCTTCCAAAAAACTACAAGTTTCCTGAAATCTCAGCAAACATTTTTTCACCCCAATCTTGATGAAACTTGCAGGTAATAATCAGTACACCAACCCCAATTGGTTCACCAAATTTGGTTCTTCTCGGTTAAACCGTTCCTTTGCAGGAACCGTTTTCATGTTTAGGTTTCACTCTGTTTTCTCCTATATGGATACATTGTAGTTAGAACTCTAAATCAAACACGGTTTGTGCTAGCTCTTTGAAACTTGGAACAATAATGTAGTTCCAAGTTCTATCGCTATGGTTTGTGTCCTATTGAAGTAGCCCCAAGCAGAGACTGACGAGAATCACTTTCATTGAAAGGGGTTGCCAAGCTTCCAAAAAACTACGAGTTTCCTGAAATCTCAGCAAACATTTTTTCACCCAATCTTGATGATACTTGCAGGTAATGATCAGTACACCAATCCCACTTGGCTCACCAAATTTCGTTCTTCTCTGTTAAACCGTTCCTTTGCACGAACCGTTTTCCTGTTTAGGTTTCACTCTGTTTTCTCCTATATGGATACATGTAGTTGGAACTCTAAATCAAAACACTGTGCTACCTCTTTGAAACTTGGCACAATAATGTAGTTCCAAGTTATATCGCTATGGTTTGTGTCCTATTGAAGTAGCCCCAAGCAGAGACTGACGAGAATCACTTTCATTGAAAGGGGTTGCCAAGCTTCCAAAAAACTACGAGTTTCCTGAAATCTGAGCAATCATTTTTTCACCCAATCTTGATGAGAATTGCAGGTAATGATCAGTACACCAATCCCACTTGGCTCACCAAATTTCGTTCTTCTCGGTTAAACCGTTCCTTGGCAGGACCCGTTTTCATGTTTAGGTTTCACTCTGTTATCTCCTATATGGATACATGTAGTTGGAACTCTAAATCAAACACGGTTTGTGCTACCTCTTTGAAACTTGGCACAATAATGTAGTTCCAAGTTCTATCGCTATGGTTTGTGTCCCATTGAAGTAGCCCCAAGCAGAGACTGACGAGAATCACTTTCATTCAAAGGGGTTGCCAAGCTTCCAAAAAACTACGAGTTTCCAGAAATCTCAGCAAACATTTTTTCACCCACTCTTGATGAGGCTTGCAGGTAATGATCACTACACCAATCCCACTTGGCTCAGCAAATTTCGTTCTTCTCGGTTAAACCGTTCCTTTGCAGGAACCGTTTTCATGTTTAGGTTTCACTCTCTTTTCTCCTATATGGATACATGTAGTTGGAACTCTAAATCAAACACGGTTTGTGCTGGCTCTTTGAAACTTGGCACAATAATGTAGTTCCAAGTTCTATCCCTATGGTTTGTGTCCTATTGAAATAGCCCCAAGTAGAGACTGACGAGAATCACTTTCATTGAAAGGGGTTGCCAAGCTTCCAAAAAACTACGAGTTTCCTGAATTCTCAGCAAACCTTTTTTCACCCAATCTTGATGATACTTGCAGGTAATGATCAGTACACCAATCCCACTTGGCTCACCAAATTTCGTTCTTCTCTGTTAAACCGTTCCTTTACAGGAAACGTTTTCATGTTTAGGTTTCACTCTGTTTTCTCCTATATGGATACATGTAGTTGGAACTCTAAATCAAACACGGTTTGTGCTAGCTCTTTGAAACTTACCAGAATAATGTAGTTCCAAGTTCTATCGCTATGGTTTGTGTCCTATTGAAGTATCCCCAAGCAGAGACTGACGAGAATCACTTTCATTGAAAGGGGTTGCCAAGCTTCCAAAAAACTACGAGTTTCCTGAAATCTCAGCAAACATTTTTTCACCCAACTTGATGAGACTTGCAGGTAATGATCAGTACACCAATCCCACTTGGCTCACCAAATTTCGTTCTTCTCGGTTAATCCGTTCCTTGGCAGGAACCGTTTTCATGTATAGGTTTCACTCTGTTTTCTCCTATATGGATACATGTAGTTGGAACTCTAAATCAAACACGGTTTGTGCTAGCTCTTTGAAACTTGGAACAATAATGTAGTTCCAAGTTCTATCGCTATGGTTTGTGTCCTATTGAAGTAGCGCCAAGCAGAGACTGACGAGAATCACTTTCATTCAAAGGGGTTGCCAAGCTTCCAAAAAACTACGAGTTTCCTGAAATCTCAGCAAACATTTTTTCACCCAATCTTGATGATACTTGCAGGTAATGATCAGTACACCAATCCCACTGGGCTCACCAAATTTCGTTCTTCTCGGTTAAACCCTTCCTTTGCAGGAACCGTTTTCATGTTTAGGTTTCACTCTCTTTTCTCCTATATGGATACATGTGGTTGGAACTCTAAATCAAACACGGTTTGTGCTAGCTCTTTGAAACTTGGCAAAATAATGTAGTTCCAAGTTCTATCGCTATGGTTTGTGTCCTATTGAAGTAGCCCCAAGCAGAGACTGACGAGAATCACTTTCATTCAAAGGGGTTGCCAAGCTTCCAAAAAACTACGAGTTTCCTGAAATCTCAGCAAACATTTTTTCACCCAATCTTGATGATACTTGCAGGTAATGATCAGTACACCAATCCCACTTGGCTCACCAAATTTCGTTCTTCCAGTTTAAACCGTTCATTTGCAGGAACCGTTTTCATGTTTAGGTTTCACTCTCTTTTCTCCTATATGGATACATGTAGTTGGAACTCTAAATCAAACACGGTTTGTGCTAGCTCTTTGAAACTTGGCACAATAATGTAGTTCCAAGTTATATCGCTATGGATTGTGTCCTATTGAAGTAGCCCCAAGCAGAGACTGACGAGAATCACTTTTATTGAAAGGGGTTGCCAAGCTTAAAAAAAACTACGAGTTTCCTGAAATCTCAGCAAACATTTTTTCAACCAATCTTGATGATACTTGCAGGTAATGATCAGTACACCAAACCCACTTGGCTCACCAAATTTCGTTCGTCTCGGTTAAAAGGTTCCTTTGCAGGACTTGTTTTCATATTTAGGTTTCACTCTGTTTTCTCCTATATAGATACATGTAGTTGGAACTCTAAATCAAACACGGTTTGTGCTAGCTCTTTGAAACTTGGCACAATAATGTAGTTCCAAGTTCTATCGCTATGGTTTGTGTCCTATTGAAGTAGCCCCAAGCAGAGACTGACGAGAATCACTTTCATTGAAAGGGGTTGCCAAGCTTCCAAAATCTACGAGTTTCCTGAAATCTCAGCAAACATTTTTTCACCCAATCTTGATGATACTTGCAGGTAATGATCAGTACACCAATCCCACTTGGCTCACCCAATTTCGTTCTTTTCGGTTAAACCGTTCCTTTGCAGGAACCGTTTTCATGTTTAGGTTTCACTCTCTTTTCTCCTATATGGATACATGTAGTTGGAACTCTAAATCAAACACGGTTTGTGCTAGCTCTTTGAAACTTGGCACAATAATGTAGTTCCAAGTTCTATCGCTATGGTTTGTGTCCTATTGAAGTAGCCCCAAGCAGAGACTGACGAGAATCACTTATATTGAAAGGGGTTGAAAGCTTAAAAAAAAACTACGAGTTTCCTGAAATCTCAGCAAACATTTTTTCAACCAATCTTGATGATACTTGCAGGTAATGATCAGTACACCAATCCCACTTGGCTCACCAAATTTCGTTTGTCTCGGTTAAAAGGTTCCTTTGCAGGACTTGTTTTCATATTTAGGTTTCACTCTGTTTTCTCCTATATAGATACATGTAGTTGGAACTCTAAATCAAACACGGTTTGTGCTAGCTTTTGAAACTTGGCACAATAATGTAGTTCCAAGTTCTATCGCTATGGTTTGTGTCCTATTGAAGTAGCCCCAAGCAGAGACTGATGAGAATCACTTTCATTGAAAGGGGTTGCCAAGCTTCCAAAAAACTACGAGTTTCCTGAAATCTCAGCAAACCTTTTTTCACCCAATCTTGATGAGACTCACAGGTAATGATCAGTACACCAATCCCACTTGGCTCACCAAATTTCGTTCTTCTCGGTTAAACCGTTCCTTTGCAGGAACCGTTTTCATGTTTAGGTTTCACTCTGTTTTCTCCTATATGGATACATGTAGTTGGAACTCTAAATCAAACACGGTTTGTGCTAGCTCTTTGAAACTTGGCACAATAATGTAGTTCCAAGTTCTATCGCTATGGTTTGTGTCCTATTGATGTAGCCCCAAGCATACACTGACGAGAATCACTTTTATTGAAAGGGGTTGCCAAGCTTAAAAAAAACTACGAGTTTCCTGAAATCTCAGCAAAACTTTTTTCACCCAATCTTGATGATACTTGCAGGTAATGATCAGTACACCAATCCCACTTGGCTCACCAAATTTCGTTCGTCTCGGTTAAAAGGTTCCTTTGCAGGACTTGTTTTCATATTTAGGTTTCACTCTGTTTTCTCCTATATAGATACATGTAGTTGGAACTCTAAATCAAACACGGTTTGTGCTAGCTCTTTGAAACTTGGCACAATAATGTAGTTCCAAGTTCTATCGCTATGGTTTGTGTCCTATTGAAGTAGCCCCAAGCAGAGACTGACGAGAATCACTTTCATTGAAAGGGGTTGCCAAGCTTCCAAAAAACGACGAGTTTCCTGAAATCTCAGCAAACCTTTTTTCACAAAATCTTGATGAGACTTGCAGGTAATGATCAGTACACCAATCCCACTTGGCTCACCAAATTTCGTTCTTCTCGGTTAAACCGTTCCTTGGCAGGAACCGTTTTCATGTTTAGCTTTCACTCTGTTATCTCCTATATGGATACATGTAGTTGGAACTCTAAATCAAACACGGTTTGTGCTAGCTCTTTGAAACTTGGCACAATAATGTAGTTCCAAATTATATCGCTATGGAGTGTGTCCTATTGAAGTATCCCCAAGCAGAGAATTACGAGAATCACTTTTATTGAAAGGGGTTGCCAAGCTTCAAAAAAACTACGAGTTTCCTGAAATCTCAGCAAACATTATTTCACCCAATCTTGACGATACTAGCAGGTAATGATCAGTACACCAATCCCACTGGGCTCACCAAATTTCGTTCGTCTCGGTTAAACCGTTTCTGTGCAGGAACCGTTTTCATGTTTAGGTTTCACTCTGTTTTCTCCTATATGGATATATGTAGTTGGAACTCTAAATCAAACACGGTTTCTGCTAGCTCTTTGAAACTTACCACGATAATGTAGTTCCAAGTTCTATCGCTATGGTTTGTGTCCTATTGAAGTAGCCCTAAGCAGAGACTGACGAGAATCACTTTCATTGAAATGGGTTGCCAAGCTTCCAAAAAACTACGAGTTTCCTGAAATCTCAGCAACCCTTTTTTCACCCAATCTTGATGAGACTTGCAGGTAATGATCAGTACACCAATCCCACTTGGCTCACCAAATTTCGTTCTTCTCGGTTAAACCGTTCCTTTGCAGGAACCGTTTTCATGTTTAGGTTTCACTCTGTTTTCTCCTATATGGATATATGTAGTTGGAACTCTAAATCAAACACGGTTTGTGCTAGCTCTTTGAAACTTGGCACAATAATGTAGTTCCAAGTTCTATCGCTATTCTTTGTGTCCTATTGAAGTAGCCCCAAGCAGAGACTGACGAGAATCACTTTCATTGAAAGGGGTTGCCAAGCTTCCAAAAAACTACAAGTTTCCTGAAATCTCAGCAAACATTTTTTCACCCAATCTTGATGAAACTTGCAGGTAATAATCAGTACACCAACCCCAATTGGTTCACCAAATTTGGTTCTTCTCGGTTAAACCGTTCCTTTGCAGGAACCGTTTTCATGTTTAGGTTTCACTCTGTTTTCTCCTATATGGATACATGTAGTTAGAACTCTAAATCAAACACGGTTTGTGCTAGCTCTTTGAAACTTGGAACAATAATGTAGTTCCAAGTTCTATCGCTATGGTTTGTGTCCTATTGAAGTAGCCCCAAGCAGAGACTGACGAGAATCACTTTCATTGAAAGGGGTTGCCAAGCTTCCAAAAAACTACGAGTTTCCTGAAATCTCAGCAAACATTTTTTCACCCAATCTTGATGATACTTGCAGGTAATGATCAGTACACCAATCCCACTTGGCTCACCAAATTTCGTTCTTCTCTGTTAAACCGTTCCTTTGCAGGAACCGTTTTCCTGTTTAGGTTTCACTCTGTTTTCTCCTATATGGATACATGTAGTTGGAACTCTAAATCAAACACGGTTTGTGCTACCTCTTTGAAACTTGGCACAATAATGTAGTTCCAAGTTCTATCGCTATGGTTTGTGTCCTATTGAAGTAGCCCCAAGCAGAGACTGACGAGAATCACTTTCATTGAAAGGGGTTGCCAAGCTTCCAAAAAACTACGAGTTTCCTGAAATCTGAGCAATCATTTTTTCACCCAATCTTGATGAGAATTGCAGGTAATGATCAGTACACCAATCCCACTTGGCTCACCAAATTTCGTTCTTCTCGGTTAAACCGTTCCTTGGCAGGAACCGTTTTCATGTTTAGGTTTCACTCTGTTATCTCCTATATGGATACATGTAGTTGGAACTCTAAATCAAACACGGTTTGTGCTACCTCTTTGAAACTTGGCACAATAATGTAGTTCCAAGTTCTATCGCTATGGTTTTTGTCCTATTGATGTAGCCCCAAGCATAGACTGACGAGAATCACTTTCATTGAAAGGGGTTGCCAAGCTTCCAAAAAACTACGAGTTTCCTGAAATCTCAG
Source organism: Urocitellus parryii (assembly GCF_045843805.1). Classification (NCBI taxonomy): domain Eukaryota; kingdom Metazoa; phylum Chordata; class Mammalia; order Rodentia; family Sciuridae; genus Urocitellus; species Urocitellus parryii. The sequence goes on from NW_027552163.1 coordinate 25,067, forward strand.
CAAACATTTTTTCACCCAATCTTGATGAGACTTGCAGGTCATGATCAGTACACCAGTCCCACTTGGTTCACCAAATTTCGTTCTTTTTGGTTAAACCGTTCCATTGCAGGAACCGTTTTCCTGTTTAGGTTTCACTCTGTTTTCTCCTATATGGATACATGTATTTGGAACTCTAAATCAAACACGGTTTGTGCTAGCTCTTTGAAACTTTGCACAATAATGTAGTTCCAAGTTCTATCGCTATGGTTTGTGTCCTATTGAAGTAGCCCCAAGCAGAGACTGACGAGAATCACTTTCATAGAAAGGGGTTGCCAAGCTTCCAAAAAACTACGAGTTTCCTGAAATCTCAGCAAACATTTTTTCACCCAATCTTGATGATACTTGCAGGTAATGATCAGTACACCAATCCCACTTGGCTCACCAAATTTCGTTCGTCTCGGTTAAAAGGTTCCTTTGCAGGACTTGTTTTCATATTTAGGTTTCACTCTGTTTTCTCCTATATAGATACATGTAGTTGGAACTCTAAATCAAACACGGTTTGTGCTAGCTCTTTGAAACTTGGCACAATAATGTAGTTCCAAGTTCTATCACTATGGTTTGTGTCCTATTGAAGTAGCCCCAAGCAGAGACTGACGAGAATCACTTTCATTGAAAGGGGTTGCCAAGCTTCCAAAAAACTACGAGTTTCCTGAAATCTCAGCAAACATTTTTTCACCCAATCTTGATGAGACTTGCAGGTAATGATCAGTACACCAATCCCACTTGGCTCACCAAATATCGTTCTTCTCGGTTAAACCGTTCCTTGGCAGGAACCGTTTTCATGTTTAGGTTTCACTCTGTTATCTCCTATATGGAAACATGTATTTGGAACTCTAAATCAAACACGGTTTGTGCTACCTCTTTGAAACTTGGCACAATAATGTAGTTCCAAGTTCTATCGCTATGGTTTGTGTCCTATTGAAGTAGCCCCAAGCAGAGACTGATGAGAATCACTTTCATTGAAAGGGGTTACCAAGCTTCCAAAAAACTACGAGATTCCTGAAATCTCAGCAACCATATTTTCACCCAATCTTGATGATACTTGCAGGTAATGATCAGTACACCAATCCCTCTTGGTTCACCAAATTTTGTTCGTTTTGGTTAAACCGTTCCTTTGCAGGAACCGTTTTCATGTTTAGGTCTCACTCTGTTTTCTCCTATATGGATACATGTAGTTGGAACTCTAAATCAAATACGGTTTGTGCTAGCTCTTTGAAACTTGGCACAATAATGTAGTTCCAAGTTCTATCGCTATGGTTTTTGTCCTATTGAAGTAGCCCCAAGCAGAGACTGACGAGAATCACTTTCATTGAAAGGGGTTGCCAAGCTTCCAAAAAACTACGAGTTTCCTGAAATCTCAGCAAAACTATTTCACCCAATCTTGATGATACTTGGAGGTAATGATCAGTACACCTATCCCACTTGGCTCACCAAGTTTCGTTCGTCTCAGTTAAAAGGTTCCTTTGCAGGACCCGTTTTCATGTTTAGGTTTCACTCTGTTTTCTCCTATATAGATACATGTAGTTGGAACTCTAAATCAAACACGGTTTGTGCTACCTCTTTGAAACTTGGCACAATAATGTAGTTCCAAGTTCTATCGCTATGGTTTGTGTCCTATTGATGTAGCCCCAAGCATAGACTGACGAGAATCACTTTCATTGAAAGGGGTTGCCAAGCTTCCAAAAAACTACGAGTTTCCTGAAATCACAGCAAACATTTTTTCACGCAATCTTGATGATACTTGCAGGTCATGATCAGTACACCAATCCCACTTGGTTCACCAAATTTTGTTCTTTTTGGTTAAACTGTTCCTTTGCAGGAACCGTTTTCCTGTTTAGGTTTCACTCTGTTTTCTCCTATATGGATACATGTAGTTGGAACTCTAAATCAAACACGGTTTGTGCTAGCTCTTTGAAACTTTGCACAATAATGTAGTTCCAAGTTCTATCCCCATGGTTTGTGTCCTATTGAAGTAGCCCCAAGCAGAGACTGACGAGAATCACTTTCATAGAAAGGGGTTGCCAAGCTTCCAAAAAACTACGAGTTTCCTGAAATCTCAGCAAACCTTTTTTCACCCAATCGTGATGAGACTCGCAGGTAATGATCAGTACACCATTCCCACTTGGCTCACCAAATTTCGTTCGTCTCGGTTAAAAGGTTCCTTTGCAGGACCCGTTTTCATGTTTAGGTTTCACTCTGTTTTCTCCTATATAGATACATGTAGTTGGAACTCTAAATCAAACACGGTTTGTGCTAGCTCTTTGAAACTTGGCATAATAATGAAGTTCCAAGTTCTATCGCTATGGTTTGTGTCCTATTGAAGTAGCCCCAAGCAGAGACTGACGAGAATCACTTTCATTGAAAGGGGTTGCCAAGCTTCCAAAAAACTACGAGTTTCCTGAAATCTCAGCAAACATTTTTTCACCCAATCTTGATGAGACTTGCAGGTAATGATCAGTACACCAATCCCACTTGGCTCACCAAATTTCGTTCTTCTCGGTTAAACCGTTCCTTGGCAGGAACCGTTTTCATGTTTAGGTTTCACTCTGTTATCTCCTATATGGATACATGTAGTTGGAACTCTAAATCAAACACGGTTTGTGCTACCTCTTTGAAACTTGGCACAATAATGTAGTTCCAAGTTCTATCGCTATGGTTTGTGTCCTATTGATGTAGCCCCAAGCATAGACTGACGAGAATCACTTTCATTGAAAGGGGTTGCCAAGCTTCCAAAAAACTACGAGTTTCCTGAAATCACAGCAAACATTTTTTCACGCAATCTTGATGATACTTGCAGGTCATGATCAGTACACCAATCCCACTTGGTTCACCAAATTTTGTTCTTTTTGGTTAAACCGTTCCTTTGCAGGAACCGTTTTCCTGTTTAGGTTTCACTCTGTTTTCTCCTATATGGATACATGTAGTTGGAACTCTAAATCAAACACGGTTTGTGCTAGCTCTTTGAAACTTTGCACAATAATGTAGTTCCAAGTTCTATCACTATGGTTTGTGTCCTATTGAAGTAGCCCCAAGCAGAGACTGACGAGAATCACTTTCATAGAAAGGGGTTGCCAAGCTTCCAAAAAACTACGAGTTTCCTGAAATCTCAGCAAACCTTTTTTCACCCAATCGTGATGAGACTCGCAGGTAATGATCAGTAAACCAATCCCACTTGGCTCACCAAATTTCGTTCTTCTCGGTTAAACCGTTCCTTTGCAGGAACCGTTTTCATGTTTAGGTTTCACTCTGTTTTCTCCTATATGGATTCATGTAGTTGGAACTCTAAATCAAACACGGTTTGTGCTAGCTCTTTGAAACTTGGCACAATAATGTAGTTCCAAGTTCTATCGCTATGGTTTGTGTCCTATTGAAGTAGCCCCAAGCAGAGACTGACGAGAATCACTTTCATTGAAAGGGGTTGCCAAGCTTCCAAAAAACTACGAGTTTCCTGAAATCTCAGCAAACCTTTTTTCACCCAATCTTGATGATACTTGCAGGTAATGATCAGTACACCATTCCCACTTGGCTCACCAAATTTCGTTCGTCTCGGTTAAAAGGTTCCTTTGCAGGACCCGTTTTCATGTTTAGGTTTCACTCTGTTTTCTCCTATATAGATACATGTAGTTGGAACTCTAAATCAAACACGGTTTGTGCTAGCTCTTTGAAACTTGGCATAATAATGAAGTTCCAAGTTCTATCGCTATGGTTTGTGTCCTACTGAAGTAGCCCCAAGCAGAGACTGACGAGAATCACTTTCATTGAAAGGGGTTGCCAAGCTTCCAAAAAACTACGAGTTTCCTGAAATCTCAGCAAACCTTTTTTCACCCAATCTTGATGATACTTGGAGGTAATGATCAGTACACCAATCCCACTTGGCTCACCAAATTTCGTTCTTCTCTGTTAAACCGTTCCTTTGCAGGAACCGTTTTCATGTTTAGGTTTCACTCTGTTTTCTCCTATATAGATACATGTAGTTGGAACTCTAAATCAAACACGGTTTGTGCTAGCTCTTTGAAACTTGGCACAATAATGTAGTTCCAACTTCTATCGCTATTCTTTGTGTCCTATTGAAGTAGCCCCAAGCAGAGACTGACGAGAATCACTTTCATTGAAAGGGGTTGCCAAGCTTCCAAAAAACTACGAGTTTCCTGAAATCTCAGCAAAACTTTTTTCACCCAATCTTGATGATACTTGGAGGTAATGATCAGTACACCAATCCCACTTGGCTCACCAAGTTTCGTTCGTCTCAGTTAAAAGGTTCCTTTGCAGGACCCGTTTTCATGTTTAGGTTTCACTCTGTTTTCTCCTATATAGATATATGTAGTTGGAACTCTAAATCAAACACGGTTTGTGCTAGCTCTTTGAAACTTGGCATAATAATGAAGTTCGAAGTTCTATCGCTATGGTTTGTGTCCTATTGAAGTAGCCCCAAGCAGAGACTGACGAGAATCACTTTCATTGAAAGGGGTTGCCAAGCTTCCAAAAAACTACGAGTTTCCTGAAATCTCAGCAAACATTTTTTCACCCAATCTTGATGAGACTTGCAGGTAATGATCAGTACACCAATCCCACTTGGCTCACCAAATTTCGTTCTTCTCGGTTAAACCGTTCCTTGGCAGGAACCGTTTTCATGTTTAGGTTTCACTCTGTTATCTCCTATATGGATACATGTAGTTGGAACTCTAAATCAAACACGGTTTGTGCTACCTCTTTGAAACTTGGCACAATAATGTAGTTCCAAGTTCTATCGCTATGGTTTGTGTCCTATTGATGTAGCCCCAAGCATAGACTGACGAGAATCACTTTCATTGAAAGGGGTTGCCAAGCTTCCAAAAAACTACGAGTTTCCTGAAATCACAGCAAACATTTTTTCACGCAATCTTGATGATACTTGCAGGTCATGATCAGTACACCAATCCCACTTGGTTCACCAAATTTTGTTCTTTTTGGTTAAACCGTTCCTTTGCAGGAACCGTTTTCCTGTTTAGGTTTCACTCTGTTTTCTCCTATATGGATACATGTAGTTGGAACTCTAAATCAAACACGGTTTGTGCTAGCTCTTTGAAACTTTGCACAATAATGTAGTTCCAAGTTCTATCACTATGGTTTGTGTCCTATTGAAGTAGCCCCAAGCAGAGACTGACGAGAATCACTTTCATAGAAAGGGGTTGCCAAGCTTCCAAAAAACTACGAGTTTCCTGAAATCTCAGCAAACCTTTTTTCACCCAATCGTGATGAGACTCGCAGGTAATGATCAGTAAACCAATCCCACTTGGCTCACCAAATTTCGTTCTTCTCGGTTAAACCGTTCCTTTGCAGGAACCGTTTTCATGTTTAGGTTTCACTCTGTTTTCTCCTATATGGATACATGTAGTTGGGACTCTAAATCAAACACGGTTTGTGCTAGCTCTTTGAAACTTGGCACAATAATGTAGTTCCAAGTTCTATCGCTATGGTTTGTGTCCTATTGATGTAGCCCCAAGCATACACTGACGAGAATCACTTTTATTGAAAGGGGTTGCCAAGCTTCCAAAAAACTACGAGTTTCCTGAAATCTCAGCAAACCTTTTTTCACCCAATCTTGATGATACTTGCAGGTAATGATCAGTACACCAATCCCACTTGGCTCACCAAATTTCGTTCTTCTCGGTTAAACCGTTCCTTTGCAGGAACCGTTTTCATGTTTAGGTTTCACTCTGTTTTCTCCTATATGGATACATGTAGTTGGAACTCTAAATCAAACACGGTTTGTGCTAGCTCTTTGAAACTTGGCACAATAATGTAGTTCCAAGTTCTATCGCTATGGTTTGTGTCCTATTGAAGTAGCCCCAAGCAGAGACTGACGAGAATCACTTTCATTGAAAGGGGTTGCCAAGCTCCAAAAAACTACGAGTTTCCTGAAATCTCAGCAAACATTTTTTCACCCAATCTTGATGAGACTTGCAGGTAATGATCAGTACACCAATCCCACTTGGCTCACCAAATTTCGTTCTTCTCGGTTAAACCGTTCCTTTGCAGGAACCGTTTTCATGTTTAGGTTTCACTCTGTTTTCTCCTATATGGATACATGTAGTTGGAACTCTAAATCAAACCCGGTTTGCGCTAGCTCTTTGAAACTTGGCACAATAATGTAGTTCCATGTTCTATCGCTATGGTTTGTGTCCTATTGAAGTAGCCCCAAGCAGAGACTGACGAGAATCACTTTCATTGAAAGGGGTTGCCAAGCTTCCTAAAAACTACGAGTTTCCTCAAATCTCAGCAAACATTTTTTTCACCCAATCTTGATGAGACTTGCAGGTAATGATCAGAACACCCATCCCACTAGGTCACCAAATTTCGTAATTCTCGGTTAAAACGTTCCTTGGCAGGAACCGTTTTCATGTTTAGGTTTCACTCTGTTATCTCCTATATGGATACATGTATTTGGAACTCTAAATCAAACACGGTTTGTGCTACCTCTTTGAAACTTGGCACAATAATGTAGTTCCAAGTTCTATCGCTATGGTTTGTGTCCTATTGAAGTAGCCCCAAGCAGAGACTGACGAGAATCACTTTCATTGAAAGGGGTTACCAAGCTTCCAAAAAACTGCGAGATTCCTGAAATCTCAGCAACCATATTTTCACCCAATCTTGATGATACTTGCAGGTAATGATCAGTACACCAATCCCACTTGGTTCACCAAATTTTGTTCCTTTTGGTTAAACCGTTCCTTTGCAGGAACCGTTTTCATGTTTAGGTCTCACTCTGTTTTCTCCTATATGGATACATGTAGTTGGAACTCTAAATCAAACACGGTTTGTGCTAGCTCTTTGAAACTTGGCACAATAATGTAGTTCCAAGTTCTATCGCTATGGTTTTTGTCCTATTGAAGTAGCCCCAAGCAGAGACTGACGAGAATCACTTTCATTGAAAGGGGTTGCCAAGCTTCCAAAAAACTACGAGTTTCCTGAAATCTCAGCAAAACTATTTCACCCAATCTTGATGATACTTGGAGGTAATGATCAGTACACCAATCCCACTTGGCTCACCAAGTTTCGTTCGTCTCGGTTAAAAGGTTCCTTTGCAGGACCCGTTTTCATGTTTAGGTTTCACTCTGTTTTCTCCTATATAGATACATGTAGTTGGAACTCTAAATCAAACACGGTTTGTGCTAGCTCTTTGAAACTTGGCACAATAATGTAGTTCCAAGTTCTATCGCTATTCTTTGTGTCCTATTGAAGTAGCCCCAAGCAGAGACTGACGAGAATCACTTTCATTGAAAGGGGTTGCCAAGCTTCCAAAAAACTACGAGTTTCCTGAAATCTCAGCCAAACTTTTTTCACCCAATCTTGATGATACTTGGAGGTAATGATCAGTACACCAATCCCACTTGGCTCACCAAGTTTCGTTCTTCTCTGTTAAACCGTTCCTTTGCAGGAACCGTTTTCATGTTTAGGTTTCACTCTGTTTTCTCCTATATGGATACATGTAGTTGGGACTCTAAATCAAACACGGTTTGTGCTAGCTCTTTGAAACTTGGCACAATAATGTAGTTCCAAGTTCTATCGCTATGGTTTGTGTCCTATTGAAGTAGCCCCAAGCAGAGACTGACGAGAATCACTTTCATTGAAAGGGGTTGCCAAGCTTCCAAAAAACTACGAGTTTCCTGAAATCTCAGCAAACATTTTTTCACCCAATCTTGATGAGACTTGCAGGTAATGATCAGTACACCAATCCCACTTGGCTCACCAAATTTCGTTCTTCTCGGTTAAACCGTTCCTTTGCAGGAACCGTTTTCATGTTTAGGTTTCACTCTGTTTTCTCCTATATGGATACATGTAGTTGGAACTCTAAATCAAAAACGGTTTGTGCTAGCTCTTTGAAACTTGGCACAATAATGTAGTTCCAAGTTCTATCGCTATGGTTTGTGTCCTATTGAAGTAGCCCCAAGCAGAGACTGACGGGAATCACTTTCATTGAAAGGGGTTGCCAAGCTCCAAAAAACTACGAGTTTCCTGAAATCTCAGCAAACATTTTTTCACCCAATCTTGATGAGACTTGCAGGTAATGATCAGTACACCAATCCCACTTGGCTCACCAAATATCGTTCTTCTCGGGTAAACCGTTCCTTGGCAGGAACCGTTTTCATGTTTAGGTTTCACTCTGTTATCTCCTATATGGATACATGTAGTTGGAACTCTAAATCAAACACGGTTTGTGCTACCTCTTTGAAACTTGGCACAATAATGTAGTTCCAAGTTCTATCGCTATGGTTTGTGTCCTATTGATGTAGCCCCAAGCATAGACTGACGAGAATCACTTTCATTGAAAGGGGTTGCCAAGCTTCCAAAAAACTACGAGTTTCCTGAAATCTCAGCAAACATTTTTTCACCCAATCTTGATGAGACTTGCAGGTAATGATCAGTACACCAATCCCACTTGGTTCACCAAATTTTGTTCTTTTTGGTTAAACCGTTCCTTTGCAGGAACCGTTTTCCTGTTTAGGTTTCACTCTGTTTTCTCCTATATGGATACATGTAGTTGGAACTCTAAATCAAACACGGTTTGTGCTAGCTCTTTGAAACTTACCACAATAATGTAGTTCCAAGTTCTATCGCTATGGTTTGTGTCCTATTGAAGTAGCCCCAAGCAGAGACTGACGAGAATCACTTTCATTGAAAGGGGTTGCCAAGCTTCCAAAAAACGACGAGTTTCCTGAAATCTCAGCAAACCTTTTTTCACCCAATCTTGATGAGACTTGCAGGTAATGATCAGTACACCAATCCCACTTGGCTCACCAAATTTCGTTCTTCTCGGTTAAACCGTTCCTTGGCAGGAAGCGTTTTCATGTTTAGGTTTCACTCTGTTATCTCCTATATGGATACATGTATTTGGAACTCTAAATCAAACACGGTTTGTGCTACCTCTTTGAAACTTGGCACAATAATGTAGTTCCAAGTTCTATCGCTATGGTTTGTGTCCTATTGAAGTAGCCCCAAGCAGAGACTGACGAGAATCACTTTCATTGAAAGGGGTTACCAAGCTTCCAAAAAACTGCGAGATTCCTGAAATCTCAGCAACCATATTTTCACCCAATCTTGATGATACTTGCAGGTAATGATCAGTACACCAATCCCACTTGGTTCACCAAATTTTGTTCTTTTTGGTTAAACCGTTCCTTTGCAGGAACCGTTTTCATGTTTAGGTCTCACTCTGTTTTCTCCTATATGGATACATGTAGTTGGAACTCTAAATCAAACACGGTTTGTGCTAGCTCTTTGAAACTTGGCACAATAATGTAGTTCCAAGTTCTATCGCTATGGTTTTTGTCCTATTGAAGTAGCCCCAAGCAGAGACTGACGAGAATCACTTTCATTGAAAGGGGTTGCCAAGCTTCCAAAAAACTACGAGTTTCCTGAAATCTCAGCAAAACTATTTCACCCAATCTTGATGATACTTGGAGGTAATGATCAGTACACCAATCCCACTTGGCTCACCAAGTTTCGTTCGTCTCGGTTAAAAGGTTCCTTTGCAGGACCCGTTTTCATGTTTAGGTTTCACTCTGTTTTCTCCTATATAGATACATGTAGTTGGAACTCTAAATCAAACACGGTTTGTGCTAGCTCTTTGAAACTTGGCACAATAATGTAGTTCCAAGTTCTATCGCTATTCTTTGTGTCCTATTGAAGTAGCCCCAAGCAGAGACTGACGAGAATCACTTTCATTGAAAGGGGTTGCCAAGCTTCCAAAAAACTACGAGTTTCCTGAAATCTCAGCCAAACTTTTTTCACCCAATCTTGATGATACTTGGAGGTAATGATCAGTACACCAATCCCACTTGGCTCACCAAGTTTCGTTCTTCTCTGTTAAACCGTTCCTTTGCAGGAACCGTTTTCATGTTTAGGTTTCACTCTGTTTTCTCCTATATGGATACATGTAGTTGGGACTCTAAATCAAACACGGTTTGTGCTAGCTCTTTGAAACTTGGCACAATAATGTAGTTCCAAGTTCTATCGCTATGGTTTGTGTCCTATTGAAGTAGCCCCAAGCAGAGACTGACGAGAATCACTTTCATTGAAAGGGGTTGCCAAGCTTCCAAAAAACTACGAGTTTCCTGAAATCTCAGCAAACATTTTTTCACCCAATCTTGATGAGACTTGCAGGTAATGATCAGTACACCAATCCCACTTGGCTCACCAAATTTCGTTCTTCTCGGTTAAACCGTTCCTTTGCAGGAACCGTTTTCATGTTTAGGTTTCACTCTGTTTTCTCCTATATGGATACATGTAGTTGGAACTCTAAATCAAAAACGGTTTGTGCTAGCTCTTTGAAACTTGGCACAATAATGTAGTTCCAAGTTCTATCGCTATGGTTTGTGTCCTATTGAAGTAGCCCCAAGCAGAGACTGACGGGAATCACTTTCATTGAAAGGGGTTGCCAAGCTCCAAAAAACTACGAGTTTCCTGAAATCTCAGCAAACATTTTTTCACCCAATCTTGATGAGACTTGCAGGTAATGATCAGTACACCAATCCCACTTGGCTCACCAAATATCGTTCTTCTCGGGTAAACCGTTCCTTGGCAGGAACCGTTTTCATGTTTAGGTTTCACTCTGTTATCTCCTATATGGATACATGTAGTTGGAACTCTAAATCAAACACGGTTTGTGCTACCTCTTTGAAACTTGGCACAATAATGTAGTTCCAAGTTCTATCGCTATGGTTTGTGTCCTATTGATGTAGCCCCAAGCATAGACTGACGAGAATCACTTTCATTGAAAGGGGTTGCCAAGCTTCCAAAAAACTACGAGTTTCCTGAAATCTCAGCAAACATTTTTTCACCCAATCTTGATGAGACTTGCAGGTAATGATCAGTACACCAATCCCACTTGGTTCACCAAATTTTGTTCTTTTTGGTTAAACCGTTCCTTTGCAGGAACCGTTTTCCTGTTTAGGTTTCACTCTGTTTTCTCCTATATGGATACATGTAGTTGGAACTCTAAATCAAACACGGTTTGTGCTAGCTCTTTGAAACTTACCACAATAATGTAGTTCCAAGTTCTATCGCTATGGTTTGTGTCCTATTGAAGTAGCCCCAAGCAGAGACTGACGAGAATCACTTTCATTGAAAGGGGTTGCCAAGCTTCCAAAAAACGACGAGTTTCCTGAAATCTCAGCAAACCTTTTTTCACCCAATCTTGATGAGACTTGCAGGTAATGATCAGTACACCAATCCCACTTGGCTCACCAAATTTCGTTCTTCTCGGTTAAACCGTTCCTTGGCAGGAACCGTTTTCATGTTTAGGTTTCACTCTGTTATCTCCTATATGGATACATGTATTTGGAACTCTAAATCAAACACGGTTTGTGCTACCTCTTTGAAACTTGGCACAATAATGTAGTTCCAAGTTCTATCGCTATGGTTTGTGTCCTATTGAAGTAGCCCCAAGCAGAGACTGACGAGAATCACTTTCATTGAAAGGGGTTACCAAGCTTCCAAAAAACTGCGAGATTCCTGAAATCTCAGCAACCATATTTTCACCCAATCTTGATGATACTTGCAGGTAATGATCAGTACACCAATCCCACTTGGTTCACCAAATTTTGTTCTTTTTGGTTAAACCGTTCCTTTGCAGGAACCGTTTTCATGTTTAGGTCTCACTCTGTTTTCTCCTATATGGATACATGTAGTTGGAACTCTAAATCAAACACGGTTTGTGCTAGCTCTTTGAAACTTGGCACAATAATGTAGTTCCAAGTTCTATCGCTATGGTTTGTGTCCTATTGAAGTAGCCCCAAGCAGAGACTGACGAGAATCACTTTCATTGAAAGGGGTTGCCAAGCTTCCAAAAAACTACGAGTTTCCTGAAATCTCAGCAAACCTTTTTTCACCCAATCTTGATGATACTTGCAGGTAATGATCAGTACACCAATCCCACTTGGCTCACCAAATTTCGTTCTTCTCTGTTAAACCGTTCCTTTGCAGGAACCGTTTTCATGTTTAGGTTTCACTCTGTTTTCTCCTATATGGATACATGTAGTTGGGACTCTAAATCAAACACGGTTTGTGCTAGCTCTTTGAAACTTGGCACAATAATGTAGTTCCAAGTTCTATCGCTATGGTTTGTGTCCTATTGAAGTAGCCCCAAGCAGAGACTGACGAGAATCACTTTCATTGAAAGGGGTTGCCAAGCTTCCAAAAAACTACGAGTTTCCTGAAATCTCAGCAAACATTTTTTCACCCAATCTTGATGAGACTTGCAGGTAATGATCAGTACACCAATCCCACTTGGCTCACCAAATTTCGTTCTTCTCGGTTAAACCGTTCCTTTGCAGGAACCGTTTTCATGTTTAGGTTTCACTCTGTTTTCTCCTATATGGATACATGTAGTTGGAACTCTAAATCAAAAACGGTTTGTGCTAGCTCTTTGAAACTTGGCACAATAATGTAGTTCCAAGTTCTATCGCTATTGTTTGTGTCCTATTGAAGTAGCCCCAAGCAGAGACTGACGGGAATCGCTTTCATTGAAAGGGGTTGCCAAGCTCCAAAAAACTACGAGTTTCCTGAAATCTCAGCAAACATTTTTTCACCCAATCTTGATGAGACTTGCAGGTAATGATCAGTACACCAATCCCACTTGGCTCACCAAATATCGTTCTTCTCGGTTAAACCGTTCCTTGGCAGGAACCGTTTTCATGTTTAGGTTTCACTCTGTTATCTCCTATATGGATACATGTAGTTGGAACTCTAAATCAAACACGGTTTGTGCTACCTCTTTGAAACTTGGCACAATAATGTAGTTCCAAGTTCTATCGCTATGGTTTGTGTCCTATTGATGTAGCCCCAAGCATAGACTGACGAGAATCACTTTCATTGAAAGGGGTTGCCAAGCTTCCAAAAAACTACGAGTTTCCTGAAATCTCAGCAAACATTTTTTCACCCAATCTTGATGAGACTTGCAGGTAATGATCAGTACACCAATCCCACTTGGTTCACCAAATTTTGTTCTTTTTGGTTAAACCGTTCCTTTGCAGGAACCGTTTTCATGTTTAGGTCTCACTCTGTTTTCTCCTATATGGATACATGTAGTTGGAACTCTAAATCAAACACGGTTTGTGCTAGCTCTTTGAAACTTGGCACAATAATGTAGTTCCTAGTTCTATCGCTATGGTTTTTGTCCTATTGAAGTAGCCCCAAGCAGAGACTGACGAGAATCACTTTCATTGAAAGGGGTTGCCAAGCTTCCAAAAAACTACGCGTTTCCTGAAATCTCAGCAAAACTATTTCACCCAATCTTGATGATACTTGCAGGTAATGATCAGTACACCAATCCCACTTGGCTCACCAAGTTTCGTAATTCTCGGTTAAAACGTTCCTTTGCAGGACCCGTTTTCATGTTTAGGTTTCACTCTGTTTTCTCCTATATAGATACATGTAGTTGGAACTCTAAATCAAACACGGTTTGTGCTAGCTCTTTGAAACTTGGCACAATAATGTAGTTCCAAGTTCTATCGCTATTCTTTGTGTCCTATTGAAGTAGCCCCAAGCAGAGACTGACGAGAATCACTTTCATTGAAAGGGGTTGCCAAGCTTCCAAAAAACTACGAGTTTCCTGAAATCTCAGCAAACCTTTTTTGACCCAATCTTGATGATACTTGCAGGTAATGATCAGTACACCATTCCCACTTGGCTCACCAAATTTCGTTCGTCTCGGTTAAAAGGTTCCTTTTCAGGACCCGTTTTCATGTTTAGGTTTCACTCTGTTTTCTCCTATATAGATACATGTAGTTGGAACTCTAAATCAAACACGGTTTGTGCTAGCTCTATGAAACTTGGCATAATAATGAAGTTCCAAGTTCTATCGCTATGGTTTGTGTCCTATTGAAGTAGCCCCAAGCAGAGACTGACGAGAATCACTTTCATTGAAAGGGGTTGCCAAGCTTCCAAAAAACTACGAGTTTCCTGAAATCTCAGCAAACCTTTTTTCACCCAATCTTGATGATACGTGCAGGTAATGATCAGTACACCAATCCCACTTGGCTCACCAAATTTCGTTCTTCTCGGTTAAACCGTTCCTTTGCAGGAACCGTTTTCATGTTTAGGTTTCACTCTGTTTTCTCCTATATGGATACATGTAGTTGGAACTCTAAATCAAAAACGGTTTGTGCTAGCTCTTTGAAACTTGGCACAATAATGTAGTTCCAAGTTCTATCGCTATGGTTTGTGTCCTATTGAAGTAGCCCCAAGCAGAAGACTGACGAGAAATCACTTTCATTGAAAGGGGTTACCAAGCTTCCAAAAAACTGCGAGATTCCTGAAATCTCAGCAACCATATTTTCACCCAATCTTGATGATACTTGCAGGTAATGATCAGTACACCAATCCCACTTGGTTCACCAAATTTTGTTCTTTTTGGTTAAACCGTTCCTTTGCAGGAACCGTTTTCATGTTTAGGTCTCACTCTGTTTTCTCCTATATGGATACATGTAGTTGGAACTCTAAATCAAACACGGTTTGTGCTAGCTCTTTGAAACTTGGCACAATAATGTAGTTCCAAGTCTATCGCTATGGTTTGTGTCCTATTGAAGTAGCCCCAAGCAGAGACTGACGAGAATCACTTTCATTGAAAGGGGTTGCCAAGCTTCCAAAAAACTACGAGTTTCCTGAAATCTCAGCAAACCTTTTTTCACCCAATCTTGATGAGACTTGCAGGTAATGATCAGTACACCAATCCCACTTGGCTCACCAAATATCGTTCTTCTCGGTTAAACCGTTCCTTGGCAGGAACCGTTTTCATGTTTAGGTTTCACTCTGTTATCTCCTATATGGATACATGTAGTTGGAACTCTAAATCAAACACGGTTTGTGTTACCTCTTTGAAACTTGGCATAATAATGTAGTTCCAAGTTCTATCGCTATGGTTTGTGTCCTATTGATGTAGCCCCAAGCATAGACTGACGAGAATCACTTTCATTGAAAGGGGTTGCCAAGCTTCCAAAAAACTACGAGTTTCCTGAAATCTCAGCAAACATTTTTTCACCCAATCTTGATGAGACTTGCAGGTAATGATCAGTACACCAATCCCACTTGGTTCACCAAATTTTGTTCTTTTTGGTTAAACCGTTCCTTTGCAGGAACCGTTTTCCTGTTTAGGTTTCACTCTGTTTTCTCCTATATGGATACATGTAGTTGGAACTCTAAATCAAACACGGTTTGTGCTAGCTCTTTGAAACTTACCACAATAATGTAGTTCCAAGTTCTATCGCTATGGTTTGTGTCCTATTGAAGTAGCCCCAAGCAGAGACTGACGAGAATCACTTTCATTGAAAGGGGTTGCCAAGCTTCCAAAAAACGACGAGTTTCCTGAAATCTCAGCAAACCTTTTTTCACCCAATCTTGATGAGACTTGCAGGTAATGATCAGTACACCAAATCCCACTTGGCTCACCAAATTTCGTTCTTCTCGGTTAAACCGTTCCTTGGCAGGAACCGTTTTCATGTTTAGGTTTCACTCTGTTATCTCCTATATGGATACATGTAGTTGGAACTCTAAATCAAACACGGTTTGTGCTAGCTCTTTGAAACTTGGCACAATAATGTAGTTCCAAGTTCTATCGCTATGGTTTGTGTCCTATTGAAGTAGCCCCAAGCAGAGACTGACGAGAATCACTTTCATTGAAAGGGGTTACCAAGCTTCCAAAAAACTGCGAGATTCCTGAAATCTCAGCAACCATATTTTCACCCAATCTTGATGATACTTGCAGGTAATGATCAGTACACCAATCCCACTTGGTTCACCAAATTTTGTTCTTTTTGGTTAAACCGTTCCTATGCAGGAACCGTTTTCATGTTTAGGTCTCACTCTGTTTTCTCCTATATGGATACATGTAGTTGGAACTCTAAATCAAACACGGTTTGTGCTAGCTCTTTGAAACTTGGCACAATAATGTAGTTCCAAGTTCTATCGCTATGGTTTGTGTCCTATTGAAGTAGCCCCAAGCAGAGACTGACGAGAATCACTTTCATTGAAAGGGGTTGCCAAGCTTCCAAAAAACTACGAGTTTTCCTGAAATCTCAGCAAACCTTTTTTCACCCAATCTTGATGATACTTGCAGGTAATGATCAGTACACCAATCCCACTTGGCTCACCAAATTTCGTTCTTCTCTGTTAAACCGTTCCTTTGCAGGAACCGTTTTCATGTTTAGGTTTCACTCTGTTTTCTCCTATATGGATACATGTAGTTGGGACTCTAAATCAAACACGGTTTGTGCTAGCTCTTTGAAACTTGGCACAATAATGTAGTTCCAAGTTCTATCGCTATGGTTTGTGTCCTATTGAAGTAGCCCCAAGCAGAGACTGACGGAATCACTTTCATTGAAAGGGGTTGCCAAGCTCCAAAAAACTACGAGTTTCCTGAAATCTCAGCAAACATTTTTTTCACCCAATCTTGATGAGACTTGCAGGTAATGATCAGTACACCAATCCCACTTGGCTCACCAAATATCGTTCTTCTCGGTTAAACCGTTCCTTGGCAGGAACCGTTTTCATGTTTAGGTTTCACTCTGTTATCTCCTATATGGATACATGTAGTTGGAACTCTAAATCAAACACGGTTTGTGCTACCTCTTTGAAACTTGGCACAATAATGTAGTTCCAAGTTCTATCGCTATGGTTTGTGTCCTATTGAAGTAGCCCCAATCATAGACTGACGAGAATCACGTTCATTGAAAGGGGTTGCCAAGCTTCCAAAAACTACGAGTTTCCTGAAATCTCAGCAAACATTTTTCACCCAATCTTGATGAGACTTGCAGGTAATGATCAGTACACCAATCCCACTTGGTTCACCAAATTTTGTTCTTTTTGGTTAAACCGTTCCTTTGCAGGAACCGTTTTCCTGTTTAGGTTTCACTCTGTTTTCTCCTATATGGATACATGTAGTTGGAACTCTAAATCAAACACGGTTTGTGCTAGCTCTTTGAAACTTACCACAATAATGTAGTTCCAAGTTCTATCGCTATGGTTTGTGTCCTATTGAAGTAGCCCCAAGCAGAGACTGACGAGAATCACTTTCATTGAAAGGGGTTGCCAAGCTTCCAAAAAACGACGAGTTTCCTGAAATCTCAGCAAACCTTTTTTCACCCAATCTTGATGAGACTTGCAGGTAATGATCAGTACACCAATCCCACTTGGCTCACC
>NW_027552164.1:0-42248 GCF_045843805.1 Urocitellus parryii
GTTGGAAACTCTATATCAAACACGGTTTTGTGCTAGCTCTTTGAAACTAGGCAAGTAATGTAGTTCCAAGTTCTATGGCTATGGGTTGTGTCCTATGGAGGTAGCCCCAAGCAGAGACTGACGAGAATCACTTTCATTGAAAGGGGTTGCCAAGCTTCCAAAAAACTACGAGATTCCTGAAAATCTCAGCAAACATTTTTTCTCAAAATCTTTCTGATATTTCCATTTAATGATCAGTACACCAATCCCACTTGGCTCACCAAATTTCGTTCTTCTAGGTTTAAACCGTTCCTTTGCAGTAACCGTTTTCATGTTTAGGTTTCACTCTGTTTTCTCCTATATGGATACATGTAGTTGGAACTCTAAATCAAAACACGGTTTGTGCTAGCTCTTTGAAACTTGGCACAATAATGTAGTTCCAAGTTCTATGCTTTTGGTTTGTGTCCTATGGAAGTAGCCCCAAGCAGAGACTGACGAGAATCACTTTCATTGAAAGGGGTTGCCAATCTTCCAAAAAACTACGAGTTTCCTGAAATCTCAGCAAACATTTTTTTCACCCAAACATGATGATACTTCCATTTAATGAAAAGTACAGCAGTCCCACTTGGCTAACAAAATTTCGTTCTTCTAGGTTAAACCGTTCCTTTGCAGTAACCGTTTTCATGTTTAGGTTTCACTCTGTTTTCTCCTATATGGATACATGTATTTGGAACTCTAAATCAAACACGGTTTGTGCTAGCTCTTTGAAACTTGGCACAATAATGTAGTTCCAAGCTCTATGGCTATGGTTTGTGTCCTATGGAAGTAGCCCCAAGCAGAGACTGACGAGAATCACTTTCATTGAAAGGGGTTGCCAAGCTTCCAAAAAACTACGAGTTTCCTGAAATCTCAGCAAACATTTTTTCACCCAATCTTTATGATACTTGCAGGTAATGATTAGTACACCAGTCCCACTTGGCTCACCAAGTTTCATTCTTCTAGGTTAAACCGTTCCTTTGCAGTAACTGTTTTCATGTTTAGGTTTCACTCTGTTTTCTCCTATATGGATACATGTAGTTAGAACTCTAAATCAAACTCGGTTTGTGCTAGCTCTTTGAAACTTGGCACAATAATGTAGTTTCAAGTTCTATGGCTATGGGTTGTGTCCTATGGAGGTAGCCCCAAGGAGAGACTGACGAGAATCACTTTCATTGAAAGCGTTTGCCAAGCTTCCAAAAAACTACGAGTTTCCTGAAATCTCAGCAAACATTTTTTCTCCCAATCTTTCTGATATTTCCATTTAATGATCAGTACACCAATCCCACTTGGCTCACCAAATTTCGTTCTTCTAGGTTAAACCGTTCCTTTGCAGTAACTGTTTTCATGTTTAGGTTTCACTCTGTTTTCTCCTATATGGATACATGTAGTTGGAACTCTAAATCAAACACGGTTTGTGCTCGCTCTTTGAAACTAGGCAAATAATGTAGTTCCAAGTTCTATGGCTATGGGTTGTGTCCTATGGAAGTAGCCCCAAGCAGAGACTGACGAGAATCACTTTCATTGAAAGGGGTTGCCAAGCTTCTAAAAAATACCAGTTTCCTGAAATCTCAGCAAACATTTTTTCACCCAGTCGTGATGGTACTTGCAGGTAATGATCAGTACACTAATCCCACTTGGCTCACCAAATTTCGTTCTTGTAGGTTAAACCGTTCCTTTGCAGTAACCGTTTTCATGTTTAGGTTTCACTCTGTTTTCTCCTATATGGATACATGTAGTTGGAACTCTAAATCAAACACGGTTTGTGGCTAGCTCTTTTAAACTTGGCACAATAATGTAGTTCCATGTTCTATGGCTATGGTTTGTGTCCTATTGAAGTAGCCCCAAGCAGAGACTGACGAGAATCACTTTCATTGAAAGGGGTTTCCAACTTCCAAAAATATACGAGTTTCTTGTAATCTCAACAATCATTTTTTCACCCAATATTTATGATACATCCACTTGATGATCAGTACACCATTCCCACTTGGCTCACCCAATTTCTTTTTTCTAGGTTTAAACCGTTCCTTTGCAGTAACCATTTTCATGTTTAGGATTCACTCTGTTTTCTCCTATATGGATACATGTAGTTGGAAATCTAAATCATACACGGTTTGTGCTAGCTCTTTGAAACTTGGCACAATTATGTAGTTCCAAGTTCTATGGCTATGGATTGTGTCCTATTGAAGTAGCCCCAAGCAGAGACTGACGAGAATCACTTTCATTGAAAGGGGTTGCCAAGCTTCAAAAAACTACGAGTTTCCTGAAATCTCAGCATCATTTTTTCACCCAATCTTGATGATACTTGCATTTAATGATCTGTACACCAATCCCACTTGGCTCACCAAATTTCGTTCTTCTTGGTTAAACCGTTCCTTTGCAGTAACCTTTTTCATGTTTAGGTTTCACTCTGTTTTCTCCTATATGGATACATGTAGTTGGAACTCTAAATCAAACACGGTTTGTGCTAGCTCTTTAAAACTTGGCACAATAATGTAGTTCCAAGTGCTATCGCTATGGTTGTGTCCTATGGAATTAGCCCCAAGGAGAGACTGACGAGAATCACTTTCATTGAAAGGGGTTGCCAAGATTCCAAAAAACTACGAATTTCCTGAAATCTCAGCAAACATTTTTTCACCCAATCTGGATGATACTTGCAGGTAATGATCAGTACACCAATCCCACTTGGCTCACCAAATTTCGTTCTTCTAGGTTAAACCGTTCCTTTGCAGTAACCGTTTTCATGTTTAGGATTCACTCTGTTTTCTCCTATATGGATACATGTAGTTGGAACTCTAAATCAAACACGGTTTGTGCTAGCTCTTTGAAACTTGGCACAATAATGTAGTTCCAAGTTCTATGGCTATGGTTTGTGTCCTATGGAAGTAGCCCCAAGCAGAGACTGACGAGAATCACTTTCATTGAAAGGGGTTGCCAAGCTTCCAAAAAACTACGAGTTTCCGGAAATCTCAGCAAACATTTTTTCACCCAATCGTGATGGTACTTGCAGGTAATGATCAGTACACCAGTCCCACTTGGCTGACCAAATTTCGTTCTTCTAGGTTAAACCGTTCCTTTGCAGTAACCGTTTTCAGGTTTAGGTTTCACTCTGTTTTCTCCTATATGGATACATGTAGTTGGAACTCTAAATCAAACACGGTTTGTGCTAGCTCTTTGAAACTTGGCACAATAATGTAGTTCCAATTCTATGGCTACCGTTTGTGTCCTATGGAAGTAGATCCAATTAGAGACTGACAAGAATCACTTTCATTGAAACGGTTGCCAAGCTTCCAAAAAACTACGAGTTTCCTGAAATCTAAGAAAACATTTTTTCACCCAATCTTGATGATACTTGCATTTAATGATCTGTACACCAATCCCACTTGGCTCACCAAATTTCGTTCTTCTAGGTTAAACCGTTCCTTTTCAGTAACCGTTTTCATGTTTAGGTTTCACTCTGTTTTCTCCTATATGGATACATGTAGTTGGAACTCTAAATCAAACACGGTTTGTGCTAGCTCTTTGAAACTTGGCACAATAATGTAGTTCCAAGTTCTATGGCTATGGTTTGTGTCCTATGGAAGTAGCCCCAAGCAGACACTGACGAGAATCACTTTCATTGAAAGGAGTTGCCAAGCTTCCAAAAAAGTACGAGTTTCCTGAAATCTCAGCGAATATTTTTTCACCCAATCTTGATGATACTTGCAGGTAATGATCAGTAAACCAGTCCCACTTGTCTCACCAAATTTCGTTCTTCTAGGTTAAACCGTTCCTTTGCAGTAACCGTTTTCATGTTTAGGTTTCACTCTGTTTTCTCCTATATGGATACATGTAGTTGGAAATCTAAATCAAAAACGGTTTGTGCTACCTCTTTGAAACTTGGGACAATAATGTAGTTCCAAGTTCTATCGCTATGGTTTGTGTCCTATGGAAGTAGCCCCAAGCAAAGACTGACGAGAATCACTTTCATTGAAAGGGGTTGCCATCCTACCAAAAATCTATGAGTTTCCTGAAATCTCAGCAAACAGTTTTTCACCCAATCTTGATGATACTTGCAGGTAATGATCAGTACACCAGTCCCACTTGGCTGAACAAATTTTGTTCTTCTAGGTTAAACCGTTCCTTTGCAGTAACCGTTTTCATGTTTAGGTTTCACTCTGTTTTCTCCTATATGGATACGTGTAGTTGGAACTCTAAATCAAACACGGTTTGTGCTAGCTCTTTGAAACTTGGCACAATAATGTAGTTCCAAGTTCTATGGCTATGGTTTGTGTCCCATGGAAGTAGCCCCAAGCAGAGACTGACGAGAATCACTCACATTGAATGGGGTTGCCAAGCTTCCAAAAAACTACGAGTTTCCTGAAATCTCAGCAAATATTTTTTCACGCAATCGTGATGGTACTTGCAGTTAATGATAAGTACACCAATCCCACTTGGCTCACCAAATTTCGTTCTTCTAGGTTAAACCGTTCCTTTGCAGTAACCGTTTTCATGTTTAGGTTTCACTCTGTTTTCTCCTATATGGATACATGTAGTTGGAACTCTAAATCAAACACGGTTTGTGCTAGCTCTTTGAAACTTGGCACAATAATGTAGTTCCAAGTTCTATCGCGAGGGTTTGTGTCCTATGGAAGTAGCCCCAAGGAGAGACTGACGAGAATCACTTTCATTGAAAGGGGTTGCCAAGCTTCCAAAAAACTACGAGTTTCCTGAAATCTCAGCAAACATTTTTTCACCCAATGTTGATGATACTTTGCAGGTAATGATCAGTACTCCAGTCCCACTTGGCTCACCAAATTTCGTTCTTCTAGGTTAAACCGTTCCTTTGCAGTAACCGTTTTCATGTTTAGGTTTCACTCTGTTTTCTCCTATATGGATACATGTAGTTGGAACTCTAAGTCAAACACGGTTTGTGCTAGCCCTTTGAAACTTGGCATAATAATGTAGTTCCAAGTTCTATGGCTATGTTTTGTGTCGTATGGAAGTAGCCCCAAGCATAGACTGACGAGAATCACTTTCATTGAAAGGGGTTGCCAAGCTACCAAAAAACTACGAGTTTCCTGAAAATCTCAGCAAATATTTTTTCACGCAATCGTGATGGTACTTGCAGGTAATGATAAGTACACCAATCCCACTTGGCTCACCAAATTTCGTTCTTCTAGGTTGAACCGTTCCTTTGCAGTAACCGTTTTCATGTTTAGGTTACACTCTGTTTTCTCCTATAAGGATACATGTAGTTGGAACTCTAAATCAAACACGGTTTGTGCTAGCTCTTTGAAACTTGGCACAATAATGTAGTTCCAATTCTATGGCTACCGTTTGTGTCCTATGGAAGTAGATCCAAGCAGAGACTGACAAGAATCACTTTCATTGAAGGGGTTGCCAAGCTTCCAAAAAACTACGAGTTTCCTGAAATCTAAGAAAACATTTTTTCACCCAATCTTGATGATACTTGCATTAATGATCTGTACACCAATCCCACTTGGCTCACCAAATTTCGTTCTTCTAGGTTAAACCGTTCCTTTTCAGTAACCGTTTTCATGTTTAGGTTTCACTCTGTTTTCTCCTATATGGATACATGTAGTTGGAACTCTAAATCAAACACGGTTTGTGCTAGCTCTTTGAAACTTGGCACAATAATGTAGTTCCAAGTTCTATGGCTATGGTTTGTGTCCTATGGAAGTAGCCCCAAGCAGACACTGACGAGAATCACTTTCATTGAAAGGAGTTGCCAAGCTTCCAAAAAAGTACGAGTTTCCTGAAATCTCCAGCGAACATTTTTTCACCCAATCTTCATGATACTTGCAGGTAATGATCAGTAAACCAGTCCCACTTGCCTCACCAAATTTCGTTCTTCTAGGTTAAACCGTTCCTTTGCAGTAACCGTTTTCATGTTTAGGTTTCACTCTGTTTTCTCCTATATGGATACATGTAGTTGGAAATCTAAATAAAAAACGGTTTGTTCTACCACTTTGAAACTTGGGACAATAATGTAGTTCCAAGTTCTATCGCTATGGTTTGTGTCCTATGAAGTAGCCCCAAGCAAAGACTGACGAGAATCACTTTCATTGAAAGGGGTTGCCAAGCTTCTAAAAAAGTACGAGTTTTCCTGAAATCTCAGCAAACATTTTTTCACCCAATCAGGATGATACTTGCAGGTAATGATCAGTACACCAATCCCACTTGGCTCACCAAATTTCGTTCTTCTAGGTTAAACCGTTCCTTTGCAGTAACCGTTTTCATGTTTAGGATTCACTCTGTTTTCTCCTATATGGATACATGTAGTTGGAAATCTAAATCAAACACGGTTTGTGCTAGCTCTTTGAAACTTGGCACGATAATGTAGTTCCAAGATCTATGGTATGGTTTGTGTCCTATGGAAGTAGCCCCAAGCAGAGACTGACGAGAATCACTTTCATTGAAAGGGGTTGCCAAGCTTCCAAAAACTACGAGTTTCCTGAAATCTCAGCAAACATTTTTTCACCCAATCGTGATGGTACTTGCAGGTAATGATCAGTACACCAGTCCCACTTGGCTGACCAAATTTCGTTCTTCTAGGTTAAACCGTTCCTTTGCAGTAACCGTTTTCAGGTTTAGGTTTCACTCTGTTTTCTCCTATATGGATACATGTAGTTGGTACTCTAAATCAAACACGGTTTGTGCTAGCTCTTTGAAACTTGGCACAATAATGTAGTTCCAAGTTCTATCGCGAGGGTTTGTGTCCTATGGAAGTAGCCCCAAGGAGAGACTGACGAGAGTCACTTTCATTGAAAGAGGTTGCCAAGCTTCCAAAAAACTTCGAGTTTCCTGAAATCTCAGCAAACAAATTTTCACCCAATCTTGATGATACTTGCAGGTAATGATCAGTACACCAGTCCCACTTGGCTCACCAAATTTCGTTTCTTCTAGGTTAAACCGTTCCTTTGCAGTAACCGTTTTCATGTTTAGGTTTCACTCTGTTTTCTCCTATATGGATACATGTAGTTGGAAATCTAAATCATACACGGTTTGTGCTAGCTCTTTGAAACTTGGCACAATTATGTAGTTCCAAGTTCTATGGCTATGGATTGTGTCCTATTGAAGTAGCCCCAAGCAGAGACTGACGAGAATCACTTTCATTGAAAGGGTTGCCAAGCTTCAAAAAACTACGAGTTTCCTGAAATCTCAGCAATCATTTTTTCACCCAATCTTGATGATACTTGCATTTAATGATCTGTACACCAATCCCACTTGGCTCACCAAATTTCGTTCTTCTTGGTTAAACCGTTCCTTTGCAGTAAACTTTTTCATGTTTAGGTTTCACTCTGTTTTCTCCTATATGGATACATGTAGTTGGAACTCTAAATCAAACACGGTTTGTGGTAGCTCTTTAAAACTTGGCACAATAATGTAGTTCCAAGTGCTATCGCTATGGTTTGTGTCCTATGGAAGTAGCCCCAAGGAGAGACTGACGAGAATCACTTTCATTGAAAGGGGTTGCAAAGATTCCAAAAAACTACGAATTTCCTGAAATCTCAGCAAACATTTTTTTCACCCAATGTTGATGATACTTGCAGGTAATGATCAGTACACCAGTCCCACTTGACTCACCAAATTTCGTTCTTCTAGGTTAAACCGTTCCTTTGCAGTAACCGTTTTCATGTTTAGGTTTCACTCTCTTTTCTCCTATATGGATACAGTTTTTGGAACTCTAAATCAAACATGGTTTGTGCTAGCTCTTTGAAACTTGGCACAATAATGTAGTTCCAAGTTCTTTGGCTATGGTTTTGTGTCCCATGGAAGAAGCCCCAAGCAGAGACTGACGAGGATCACTTTCATTGAAAGGGGTTGCCAAGCTTCCAAAAAACTACGAGTTTCCGGAAATCTCAGCAAACATTTTTTCACCCAATCGTGATGGTACTTGCAGGTAATGATCAGTACACCAGTCCCACTTGGCTGAACAAATTTCGTTCTTCTAGGTTAAACCGTTCCTTTGCAGTATCCGTTTTCAGGTTTAGGTTTCACTCTGTTTTCTAGTATATGGATACATGTAGTTGGAACAATAAATCAAACACGGTTTGTGCTACTCCTTTGAAACTTGGCACAATAATGTAGTTCCAAGTACTATCGCGAGGGTTTGTGTCCTATTGAAGTAGCTCCAAGCAGAGACTGACGAGAATCAACTTTCATTGAAAGGGGTTTCCAAGCTTCCAAAAAACTACGAGTTTCCTGAAATCTCAGCAAACATTTTTTCACCCAATCTTGATGATACTTGCATTTAATGATCTGTACACCAATCCCACTTGGCTCACCAAATTTCGTTCTTCTAGGTTAAACCGTTCCTTTGCAGTAACCTTTTTCATGTTTAGGTTTTCACTATATTTTCTCCTATATGGATACATGTAGTTGGAACTCTAAATCAAACACGGTTTGTGCTAGCTCTTTGAAACTTGGCACAATAATGTAGTTCCATGTTCTATGGCTATGGTTTGTGTCCTATGGAAGTAGCCTCAAGCAGAGACTGACGAGAATCACTTTCATTGAAAGGGGTTGCCATCCTACCAAAAATCTACGAGTTTCCTGAAATCTAAGCAAACAGTTTTTCACCCCAATCTTGATGATACTTGCAGGTAATGATCAGTACACCAGTCCCACTTGGCTCACCAAATTTCGTTCTTCTAGGTTAAACCGTTCCTTTGCAGTAACCGTTTTCATGTTTAGGTTTCACTCTGTTTTCTCCTATATGGATACATGTAGTTGGAACTCTAAATCAAACAAGG
This sequence comes from Urocitellus parryii, assembly GCF_045843805.1. NCBI lineage: Eukaryota > Metazoa > Chordata > Mammalia > Rodentia > Sciuridae > Urocitellus > Urocitellus parryii. The sequence goes on from NW_027552164.1 coordinate 8,775, forward strand.
TTTGTGCTAGCTCTTTGAAACTTGGCACAATAATGTAGTTCCAAGATCTATGGCTATGGTTTGTGTCCTATGGAAGTAGCCCCAAGCAGAGACTGACGAGAATCACTTTCATTGAAAGGGGTTGCCAAGCTTCCAAAAAACTACGAGTTTCCTGAAATCTCAGCAAACATTTTTTTCACCCAATCGTGATGGTACTTGCAGGTAATGATCAGTACACCAGTCCCACTAGGCTCACCAAATTTCGTTCTTCTAGGTTAAACCGTTCCTTTGCAGTAACCGTTTTCATGTTTAGGTTTCACTCTGTTTTTCTCCTATATGGATACATGTAGTTGGAACTCTAAATCAAACACGGTTTGTGCTAGCTCTTTGAAACTTGGCACAATAATGTAGTTCCAAGTTCTATGGCTATGGATTGTGTCGTATGGAAGTAGCCCCAAGCATAGACTGACGAGAATCACTTTCATTGAAAGGGGTTGCCAAGCTACCAAAAAACTACGAGTTTCCTGAAATCTCAGCATAATTTTTTCACGCAATCGTGATGGTACTTGCAGGTAATGATAAGTACACCAATCCCACTTGGCTCACCAAAATTTCGTTCTTCTAGGTTAAACCGTTCCTTTGCAGTAACCGTTTTCATGTTTAGGTTACACTCTGTTTTCTCCTATATGGATACATGTAGTTGGAACTCTAAATCAAACACGGTTTTTGCTAGCTCTTTGAAACTTGGCACAATAATGTAGTTCCAATTCTATGGCTACCGTTTGTGTCCTATGGAAGTAGATCCAAGCAGAGACTGAGGAGTATCACTTTCATTGAAAGGGTTGCCAAGCTTCCAAAACCTACGAGTTTCCTGAAATCTAAGAAAACATTTTTTCACCCAATCTTGATGATACTTGAATTTAATGATCTGTACACCAATCCCACTTGGCTCACCAAATTTCGTTCTTCTAGGTTAAACCGTTCCTTTGCAGTAACCGTTTTCATGTTTAGGTTTCACTCTGTTTTCTCCTATATGGATACATGTAGTTGGAACTCTAAATCAAACACGGTTTGTGCTAGCTCTTTGAAACTTGGCACAATAATGTAGTTCCAAGCTCTATGGCTATGGTTTGTGTCCTATGGAAGTAGCCCCAAGCAGAGACTGACGAGAATCACTTTCATTGAAAGGGGTTGCCAAACTTCCAAAAAACTACGAGTTTCCTGAAATGTCAGCAAACATTTTTTTCACCCAAACTTGATGATACTTGCATTTAATGATCAGTACACCAGTCCCACTTGGCTGACCAAATTTCGTTTCTCTAGGTTAAACCGTTCCTTTGCAGTAACCGTTTTCAAGTTTAGGTTACCCTCTGTTTTATCCTATATGGAAACATGTAGCTGGAACTCTAAATCAAACACGGTTTGTGCTAGCTCTTTGAAACTTCGCACAATAATGTAGTTCCAAGTTCTATGGTTATGGTTTGTGTCCTATGGAAGTAGCCCCAAGCAGAGACTGATGAAAATCATTTTCATTGTTAGGGGTTGCCAAGCTTCCAAAAAACTACGAGTTTCCTGAAATCTCAGCAAACATTTTTTCACCCAATTGTGATGGTACTTGCAGGTAATGATCAGTACACCAGTCCCACTTGGCTGAACAAATTTCGTTCTTCCAGGTTAAACCGTTCATTTGCAGTAACCGTTTTCATGTTTAGGTTTCACTCTGTTTTCTCCTATATGGATACATGTAGTTGGAACTCTAAATCAAACACGGTTTGTGCTAGCTCTTTGAAACTTGGCACAATAATGTAGTTCCAAGTTCTATGGCTATGGTTTGTGTCCTATGGAAGTAGCCCCAAGCAGACACTGACGAGAATCACTTTCAATGAAAGGAGTTGCCAAGCTTCCAAAAAAGTACGAGTTTCCTGAAATCTCAGCAAACAATTTTTCACCCAATCTTGATGATACTTGCAGGTAATGATCAGTACACCAGTCCCAGTTGGCTCACCAAATTTCTTTCTTCTAGGTTAAACCGTTCCTTTGCAGTAACCGTTTTCATGTTTAGGATTCACTCTGTTTTCTCCTATATGGATACATGTAGTTGGAAATCTAAATCATACACGGTTTGTGCTACCTCTTTGAAACTTGGCAAAATAATGTAGTTCCAAGTTCTATGGCTATGGATTGTGTCCTATGGAAGTAGCCCCAAGCAGACACTGACGAGAATCACTTTCAATGAAAGGAGTTGCCAAGCTTCCAAAAAAGTACGAGTTTCCTGAAATCTCAGCAAACATTTTTTCACCCAATCTTGATGATAGTTGCATTTAATGATCTGTACACCAATCCCACTTGGCTCACCAAATTTCGTTCTTCTTGGTTAAACCGTTCCTTTGCAGTAACCGTTTTCATATTTAGGTTTCACTCTGTTTTCTCCTATATGGATACATGTATTTGGAACTCTAAATCAAACACGGTTTGTGCTAGCTGTTTAAAACTTGGCACAATAATGTAGGTCCAAGTTCTATCGCTATGGTTTGTGTCCTATGGAAGTAGCCCCAAGGAGAGACTGACGAGAATCACTTTCATTGAAAGGGGTTGCCAAGCTTCCAAAAAACTACGAGTTTCCTGAAATCTCAGCAAACTTTTTTCACCCAATGTTGATGATACTTCCAGGTAATGATCAGTACTCCAGTCCCACTTGGCTCACCAAATTTGGTTCTTCTACGTTAAACCGTTCCTTTGCAGTAACCGTTTTCATGTTTAGGTTTCACTCTGTTTTCTCCTATATGGATACATGTAGTTGGAACTCTAAATCAAACACGGTTTGTGCTAGCTCTTGAAAATTGGCACAATAATGTAGTTCAAAGTTCTATGGCTATGGGTTGTGTCGTATGGAAGTAGCCCCAAGCATAGACTGACGAGAATCACTTTCATTGAAAGGGGTTGCCAAGCTACCAAAAAACTACGAGTTTCCTGAAATCTCAGCAAACATTTTTTCACCGAATCTTGATGATACTTGCAGGTAATGATCAGTACACCAGTCCCACTTGGCTGACCAAATTTCGTTCTTCTAGGTTAAACCGTTCCTTTGCAGTAACCGTTTTCATGTTTAGGTTTCACTCTGTTTTCTCCTATATGGATACATGTATTTGGAACTCTAAATCAAACACGGTTTGTGCTAGCTCTTTGAAACTTGGCACAATAATGTAGTTCCAAGTTCTATGGCTATGGGTTGTGTCCTATGGAGGTAGCCCCAAGGAGAGACTGACGAGAATCACTTTCATTGAAAGCGTTTGCCAAGCTTCCAAAAAACTACGAGTTTCCTGAAATCTCAGCAAACATTTTTTCTCCCAATCTTTCTGATATTTCCATTTAATGATCAGTACACCAATCCCACTTGGCTCACCAAATTTCGTTCTTCTAGGTTAAACCGTTCCTTTGCAGTAACCGTATTCATGTTTAGGTTTCACTCTGTTTTCTCCTATATGGATACATGTAGTTGGAAATCTAAATCATACACGGTTTGTGCTACCTCTTTGAAACTTGGCACAATAATGTAGTTCCAAGTTCTATGGCTATGCATTGTGTCCTATTGAAGTAGCCCCAAGCAGAGACTGACGAGAATCACTTTCATTGAAAGGGGTTGCCAAGCTTCAAAAAACTACGAGTTTCCTGAAATCTCAGCATCATTTTTTCACCCAATCTTGATGATAGTTGCATTTAATGATCTGTACACCAATCCCACTTGGCTCACCAAATTTCGTTCTTCTTGGTTAAACCGTTCTTTGCAGTAACCGTTTTCATGTTTAGGTTTCACTCTGTTTTCTCCTATATGGATACATGTATTTGGAACTCTAAATCAAACACGGTTTGTGCTAGCTGTTTAAAACTTGGCACAATAATGTAGTTCCAAGTTCTATCGCTATGGTTTGTGTCCTATGGAAGTAGCCCCAAGGAGAGACTGACGAGAATCACTTTCATTGAAAGGGGTTGCCAAGCTTCCAAGAAAACTACGAGTTTCCTGAAATCCCAGCAAACATTTTTTCACCCAATGTTGATGATACTTGCAGGTAATGATCAGTACTCCAGTCCCACTTGGCTCACCAAATTTGGTTCTTCTACGTTAAACCGTTCCTTTGCAGTAACCGTTTTCATGTTTAGGTTTCACTCTGTTTTCTCCTATATGGATACATGTATTTGGAACTCTAAATCAAACACGGTTTGTGCTAGCTGTTTAAAACTTGGCACAATAATGTAGTTCCAAGTTCTATGGCTATGGTTTGTGTCCTATGGAAGTAGCCCCAAGCAGATACTGACGAGAATCACTTTCATTGAAAGGCGTTGCCAAACTTCTAAAAAAGTACGAGTTTCCTGAAATCTCAGCAAACATTTTTTCACCCAATCTTGATGATACTTGCCGGTAATGATCAGTACACCAGTCCCACTTGGCTGACCAAATTTCGTTCTTCTAGGTTAAACCGTTCCTTTGCAGTAACCGTTTTCAAGTTTAGGTTTCACTCTGTTTTCTCCTATATGGATACATGTAGTTGGAACTCTAAATCAAACACGGTTTGTGCTAGCTCTTTGAAACTTGGCAAAATAATGTAGTTCCAAGTTCTATCGCTATGGTTTTTGTCCTATGGAAGTAGCCACAAGCAGAGACTGACGAGAATCACTTTCATTGAAAGGGGTTGCCAAGCTTCCAAAAAACTACGAGTTTCCTGAAATCTCAGCAATCATTTTTTCTCCCAATCTTTATGATACTTCCATTTAATGATCAGTACACCAATCCCACTTGGCTCACCAAATTTCGTTCTTCTAGGTTAAACCGTTCGTTTGCAGTAACCGTTTTCATGTTTAGGTTTCACTCTGTTTTCTCCTATATGGATATATGTAGTTGGAACTCTAAATCAAACACGGTTTGTGCTAGCTCTTTGAAACTTGGCACAATAATGTAGTTCCACGTTCTATGGCTATGGTTTGTGTCCTATGGAAGTAGCCCCAAGCAGAGACTGACGAGAATCACTTTCATTGAGAGTGCTTTCCAAGCTTCAAAAAACTACGAGTTTCCTGAAATCTCAGCATCATTTTTTCACCCAATCTTGATGATAGTTGCATTTAATGATCTGTACACCAATCCCACTTGGCTCACCAAATTTCGTTCTTCTTGGTTAAACCGTTCCTTTGCAGTAACCGTTTACATGTTTAGGTTTCACTCTGTTTTCTCCTATATAGTAACATGTATTTGGAACTCTAAATCAAACACGGTTTGTGCTAGCTCTTTGAAACTTGGCACAATAATGTAGTTCCAAGTTCTATCGCTATGGTTTGTATCCTATGGAAGTAGCCCCAAGGAGAGACTGACGAGAATCACTTTCATTGAAAGGGGTTGCCAAGCTTCCAAAAAACTACGAGTTTCCTGAAATCTCAGCAAACATTTTTTCACCCAATCTTGATGATACTTGCAGGTAATGATCAGTACTCCAGTCCCACTTGGCTCACCAAATTTGGTTCTTCTACGTTAAACCGTTCCTTTGCAGTAACCGTTTTCATGTTTAGGTTTCACTCTGTTTTCTCCTATATGGATACATGTAGTTGGAACTCTAAATCAAACACGGTTTGTGCTAGCTCTTTGAAACTTGGCACAATAATGTAGTTCCAAGTTCTATGGCTATGGGTTGTGTCGTATGGAAGTAGCCCCAAGCATAGACTGACGAGAATCACTTTCATTGAAAGGCGTTGCCAAACTTCTGAAAAAGTACGAGTTTCCTGAAATCTCAGCAAACATTTTTTCACCCAATCTTGATGATACTTGCAGGTAATGATCAGTACACCAGTCCCACTTGGCTGACCAAATTTCGTTCTTCTAGGTTAAACCGTTCCTTTGCAGTAACCGTTTTCATGTTTAGGATTCACTCTGTTTTCTCCTATAAGGATACATGTATTTGGAACTCTAAATCAAACACGGTTTGTGCTAGCTCTTTGAAACTTGGCACAATAATGTAGTTCCAAGTTCTCTGGCTATGGTTTGTGTCCTATGGAAGTAGCCCAAAGCAGAGACTGACTAGAATCACTTTCATTGAAAGGGGTTGCCAAGCTTCCAAAAAACTACGAGTTTCCTGATCTCAGCAAACATTTTTTCACAAATCGTGATGGTACTTGCAGGTAATGATAAGTACACCAATCCCACTTGGCTCACCAAATTTCGTTCTTCTAGGTTAAACCGTTCCTTTGCAGTAACCGTTTCCATGTTTAGGTTTCACTCTGTTTTCTCCAATATGGATACATGTAGTTGGAACTCTAAATCAAACACGGTTTGTGCTAGCTCTATGAAACGTGGCACAATAATATAGTTCCAAGTTCTATGGCTATGTTTTGTGTCCTATGGAAGTAGCCCCAAGGAGAGACTGACGAGAATCACTTTCATTGAAAGGGGTTGCCAAGCTTCCAAAAAAGTACGAGTTTCCGGAAATCTCAGCAATCATTTTTTCACCAAATCTTTATAATACTTGCAGGTAATGATCAGTACACCAATCCCACGTGTCTCACCAAATTTCGTTCTTCTAGGTTAAACCGTTCCTTTGCAGTAACCGTTTCCATGTTTAGGTTTCACTCTGTTATCTCCTATATGGATACATGGTAGTTGGAACTCTAAATCAAACACGGTTTGTGCTAGCTTTTTGAAACTTGGCACAATAATGTAGTTCCAAATTCTATGGGTATGGTTTGTATCCTATGGAAGTAGCCCCAAGCAGAGACTGACGAGAATCACTTTCATTGAAAGGGGTTGCCAAGCTTCCAAAAAACTACGAGTTTCCTGAAATCTCAGCATACATATTTTGACCCAATCGTGATGGTACTTGCAGGTAATGATCACTACACCAATCCCACTTGGCTCACCAAATTTCGTTCTTCTAGGTTAAACCATTCCTTTGCAGTAACCGTTTTCATATTTAGGTTTCACTCTGTTTTCTCCTATATGGATACATGTAGTTGGAACTCTAAATCAAACACGGTTTGTGCTAGCTCTTTGAAACTTGGCACAATAATGCAGTTCCAAGTTCTATGGCTATGGATTGTTTCCTATGGAAGTAGCCCCAAGCAGAGACTGACGAGAATCACTTTCATTGAAAGGGGTTGCCAAGCTTCCAAAAAACTACGAGTTTCCTGAAATCTCAGCAAACATTTTTTCACCCAATCTTGATGATACTTGCAGGTAATGATCAGTACACCAGTCCCACTTGGCTGATCTATTTTCGTTCTTCTAGGTTAAACCGTTCTTTTGCCGTAACCATTTTCATGTTTAGGTTTCACTCTGTTTTCTCCTATATGGATACATGTAGTTGGAACTCTAAATCAAACACGGTTTGTGCTACCTCTTTGAAACTTGGCAAAATAATGTAGGTCCAAGTTCTATGGCTATGGATTGTGTCCTATGGAAGTAGCCCCAAGCAGAGACTGACGAGAATCACTTTCATTGAAAGGGGTTGCCAAGCTGCCAAAAATCTACGAGTTTCCTGAAATCTCAGCAAATATTTTTTCACAAATCGTGATGGTACTTGCAGGTAATGATCAGTACACCAATCCCACTTGGCTCACCAAATTTCGTTCTTCTAGGTTAAACCGTTCCTTTGCAGTAACCGTTTTCATGTTTAGGATTCACTCTGTTTTCTCCTATATGGATACATGTATTTGGAACTCTAAATAAAACACGGTTTGTGCTAGCTCTTTGAAACTTGGCACAATAATGTAGTTCCAAGTTCTATCGCTATGGTTTGTGTCCTATGGATGTAGCCCCAAGCAGAGACTGACGAGAATCACTTTCATTGAAAGTGCTTGGCAAGCTTCGAAAAAACTACGAGTTTCCTGAAGTCTCAGCAAACATTTTTTCACAAATCGTGATGATACGTGCAGGTAATGATCAGTACACCAATCCCACTTGGCTCACCAAATTTCGTTCTTCTAGGTTAAACCGTTCCTTTGCAGTAAACGTTTCCATGTTTAGGTTTCACTCTGTTTTCTCCTATATGGATACATGTAGTTGGAACTCTAAATCAAACACGGTTTGTGCTAGCTCTTTGAAACTTGGCACAATAATGTAGTTCCAAGTTCTATGGCTATGGTTGTGTCCTATGGAAGTAGCCCCAAGCAGAGACTGACGAGAATCACTTTCATTGAAAGGGGTTGCCAAGCTTCCAAAACAATACGAGTTTCCTGAAATCTCAGCAAACATTTTTTCACCCAATCTTGATGATACTTGCAGGTAATGATCAGTACACCAGTCCCACTTGACTCACCAAATTTCGTTCTTCTAGGTTAAACCGTTCCTTTGCAGTAACCGTTTTCATGTTTAGGTTTCACTCTGTTTTCTTCTATATGGATACATGTAGTTGGAACTCTAAATCAAACACGGTTTGTGCTAGCTCTTTGAAACTTGGCACAATAATGTAGTTCCAAGTTCTATGGCTATGGTTTGTGTCCTATAGAAGTAGCCCCAAGGAGAGACTGACGAGAATCACTTTCATTGAAAGGGGTTGCCAAGCTTCCAAAAAACTACTAGGTTCTGGAAATCTCAGCAATCATTTTTTCACCCAATCTTTATGATACATGCAGGTAATGATCAGTACACCAGTCCCACTTGCCTCACCAAATTTCGTTCTTCTAGGTTAAACCGTTCCTTTGCAGTAACCGTTTTCCATGTTTAGGTTTCACTCTGTTTTCTCCTATATGGATTCATGTAGTTGGAACTCTAAATCAAACACGGTTTGTACTAGCTCTTTGAAACTTGGCACAATAATGTAGTTCCAAGTTCTATGGCTATGGTTTGTGTCCTATGGAAGTAGCCCCAATCAGAGACTGACGAGAATCACTTTCATTGAAAGGGGTTGCCAAACTTCCAAAAAACTACGAGTTTCCTGAAATCTCAGCAAACATTTTTTCACCCAATCTAGATGATACTTGCAGGTAATGATCAGTACACCAGTCCCACTTGGCTGATCTATTTTCGTTCTTCTAGGTTAAACCGTTCTTTTGCCGTAACCGTTTTCATGTTTAGTTTTCACTCTGTTTTCTCCTATATGGATACATGTAGTTGGAACTCTAAATCAAACACGGTTTGTGCTACCTCTTTGAAACTTGGCACAATAATGTAGTTCCAAGTTCTATGGCTATGGTTTGTGTCCTATGGAAGTAGCCCCAAGCAGAGACTGACGAGAATCAACTTCATTGAAAGGGTTGCCAAGCTTCCAAAAAACTACGAGTTTCCTGAAATCTCAGCAAACATTTTTTCACCCAATCTTGATGATACTTGCAGGTACTGATCAGTACACCAGTCCCACTTGGCTGACCAAATTTCGTTCTTCTAGGTTAAACCGTTCCTTTGCAGTAACCGTTTTCATGTTTAGGTTACACTCTGTTTTCTCCTATATGGATACATGTAGTTGGAACTCTAAATCAAACACGGTTTGTGCTAGCTCTTTGAAACTTGGCACAATAATGTAGTTCCAAGTTCTATGGCTATGGATTGTTTCCTATGGAAGTAGCCCCAAGCAGAGACTGACGAGAATCACTTTCATTGAAAGGGGTTGCCAAGCTTCCAAAAAACAACGAGTTTCCTGAAATCTCAGCAAACATTTTTTCACCCAATCTTGATGATACTTGCAGGTAATGATCAGTACTCCAGTCCCACTTTGCTGACCAAGTTTCGTTTTTCTAGGTTAAACCGTTCCTTTGCAGGAACCGTTTTCATGTTTAGGATTCACTCTGTTTTCTCCTATATGGATACATGTAGTTGGAACTCTAAATCAAACACGGTTTGTGCTAGCTCTTTGAAACTTGGCACAATAATGTAGTTCCAATTTCTATGGCTATGGTTTGTGTGCTATGGAAGTAGCCCCAAGCAGAGACTGACGAGAATCACTTTCATTGAAAGGGGTTGCCAAGCTTCCAAAAAACTACGAGTTTCCTGAAATCTCAGCAAACATTTTTTCACCCAATCTTGATGATACTTGCAGGTAATGATCAGTACACCAGTCCCACTTGGCTGATCTATTTTCGTTCTTCTAGGTTAAACCGTTCTTTTGCCGTAACTGTTTTCATGTTTAGGTTTCACTCTGTTTTCTCCTATATGGATACATGTAGTTGGACCTCTAAATCAAACACGGTTTGTGCTACCTCTTTGAAACTTTGCAAAATAATGTAGTTCCAAGTTCTATGTCTATGGATTGTGTCCTATGGAAGTAGCCCCAAGCAGAGACTGACGAGAATCACTTTCATTGAAAGGGGTTGCCAAGCTGCCAAAAATCTACGAGTTTCCTGAAATCTTAGCAAATATTTTTTCACAAATCGAGATGGTACTTGCAGGTAATGATCAGTACACCAGTCCCACTTGGCTGACCAAGTTTCGTTCTTCTAGGTTAAACCGTTAATTTGCAGTAACCGTTTCCATGTTTAGGATTCACTCTGTTTTCTCCTATATGGATACATGTAGTTCGAACAATAAATCAAACACGGATTGTGCTAGCTCTTTGAAACTTGGCACAATAATGTAGTTCCAAGTTCTACGGCTATGGTTTGTGTCCTATGGAAGTAGCCCCAAGCAGAGACTGACGAGAATCACTTTCATTGAAAGGGGTTGCCAAGCTTCCAAAAAACTACGAGTTTCCTGAAATCTCAGCAATCATTTTTTCACCCAATCTTGATGATACTTGCAGGTAATGATCAGTACACCAGTCCCACTTGACTCACCAAATTTCGTTCTTCTAGGTTAAACCGTTCCTTTGCAGTAACCGTTTTCATGTTTAGGTTTCACTCTGTTTTCTTCTATATGGATACATGTAGTTGGAACTCTAAATCAAACACGGTTTGTGCTAGCTCTTTGAAACTTGGCACAATAATGTAGTTCCAAGTTCTATGGCTATGGTTGTGTCCTATGGAAGTAGCCCCAAGCAGCGACTGACGAGAATCACTTTCATTGAAAGGGGTTGCCAAGCTTCCAAAACAATACGAGTTTCCTGAAATCTCAGCAAACATTTTTTCACCCAATCTTGATGATACTTGCAGGTAATGATCAGTACACCAGTCCCACTTGACTCACCAAATTTCGTTCTTCTAGGTTAAACCGTTCCTTTACAGTAACCGTTTCATGTTTAGGTTTCACTCTGTTTTCTTCTATATGGATACATGTAGTTGGAACTCTAAATCAAACACGGTTTGTGCTAGCTCTTTGAAACTTGGCACAATAATGTAGTTCCAAGTTCTATGGCTATGGTTTGTGTCCTATAGAAGTAGCCCCAAGGAGAGACTGACGAGAATCACTTTCATTGAAAGGGGTTGCCAAGCTTCCAAAAAACTACTAGGTTCTGGAAACTCAGCAATCATTTTTTCACCCAATCTTTATGATACATGCAGGTAATGATCAGTACACCAGTCCCACTTGCCTCACCAAATTTCGTTCTTCTAGGTTAAACCGTTCCTTTGCAGTAACCGTTTTCATGTTTAGGTTACACTCTGTTTTCTCCTATATGGATACATGTAGTTGGAACTCTAAATCAAACACGGTTTATGCTAGCTCTTTGAAACTTGGCACAATAATGTAGTTCCAAGTTCTATGGCTATGGATTGTTTCCTATGGAAGTAGCCCCAAGCAGAGACTGACGAGAATCACTTTCATTGAAAGGGGTTGCCAAGCTTCCAAAAAACAACGAGTTTCCTGAAATCTCAGCAAACATTTTTTCACCCAATCTTGATGATACTTGCAGGTAATGATCAGTACTCCAGTCCCACTTTGCTGACCAAGTTTCGTTTTTCTAGGTTAAACCGTTCCTTTGCAGGAACCGTTTTCATGTTTAGGATTCACTCTGTTTTCTCCTATATGGATACATGTAGTTGGAACTCTAAATCAAACACGGTTTGTGCTAGCTCTTTGAAACTTGGCACAATAATGTAGTTCCAATTTCTATGGCTATGGTTTGTATGCTATGGAAGTAGCCCCAAGCAGAGACTGACGAGAATCACTTTCATTGAAAGGGGTTGCCAAGCTTCCAAAAAACTACGAATTTCCTGATATCTCAGCAAACATTTTTTCACCCAATCTTGATGATACTTGCAGGTAATGATCAGTACACCAGTCCCACTTGGCTGATCTATTTTCGTTCTTCTAGGTTAAACCGTTCTTTTGCCGTAACTGTTTTCATGTTTAGGTTTCACTCTGTTTTCTCCTATATGGATACATGTAGTTGGACCTCTAAATCAAACACGGTTTGTGCTACCTCTTTGAAACTTTGCAAAATAATGTAGTTCCAAGTTCTATGTCTATGGATTGTGTCCTATGGAAGTAGCCCCAAGCAGAGACTGACGAGAATCACTTTCATTGAAAGGGGTTGCCAAGCTGCCAAAAATCTACGAGTTTCCTGAAATCTTAGCAAATATTTTTTCACAAATCGTGATGGTACTTGCAGGTAATGATCAGTACACCAGTCCCACTTGGCTGACCAAGTTTCGTTCTTCTAGGTTAAACCGTTAATTTGCAGTAACCGTTTCCATGTTTAGGATTCACTCTGTTTTCTCCTATATGGATACATGTAGTTCGAACAATAAATCAAACACGGTTTGTGCTAGCTCTTTGAAACTTGGCACAATAATGTAGTTCCAAGTTCTACGGCTATGGTTTGTGTCCTATGGAAGTAGCCCCAAGCAGAGACTGACGAGAATCACTTTCATTGAAAGGGGTTGCCAAGCTTCCAAAAAACTACGAATTTCCTGAAATCTCAGCAATCATTTTTTCACCCAATCTTGATGATACTTGCAGGTAATGATCAGTACACCAGTCCCACTTGACTCACCAAATTTCGTTCTTCTAGGTTAAACCGTTCCTTTGCAGTAACCGTTTTCATGTTTAGGTTTCACTCTGTTTTCTTCTATATGGATACATGTAGTTGGAACTCTAAATCAAACACGGTTTGTGCTAGCTCTTTGAAACTTGGCACAATAATGTAGTTCCAAGTTCTATGGCTATGGTTTGTGTCCTATAGAAGTAGCCCCAAGGAGAGACTGACGAGAATCACTTTCATTGAAAGGGGTTGCCAAGCTTCCAAAAAACTACTAGGTTCCGGAAATCTCAGCAATCATTTTTTCACCCAATTTTTATGATACATGCAGGTAATGATCAGTACACCAATCCCACTTGCCTCACCAAATTTCGTTCTTCTAGGTTAAACCGTTCCTTTGCAGTAACCGTTTCCATGTTTAGGTTTCACTCTGTTTTCTCCTATATGGATTCATGTAGTTGGAACTCTAAATCAAACACGGTTTGTGCTAGCTCTTTGAAACTTGGCACAATAATGTAGTTCCAAGTTCTATGGCTATGGTTTGTCTCCTATGGAAGTAGCCCCAAGCAGAGACTGACGAGAATCAACTTCATTGAAAGGGTTGCCAAGCTTCCAAAAAACTACGAGTTTCCTGAAATCTCAGCAAACATTTTTTCACCCAATCTTGATGATACTTCCAGGTACTGATCAGTACACCAGTCCCACTTGGCTGATCTATTTTCGTTCTTCTAGGTTAAACCGTTCTTTTGCCGTAACTGTTTTCATGTTTAGGTTTCACTCTGTTTTCTCCTATATGGATACATGTAGTTGGACCTATAAATCAAACACGGTTTGTGCTACCTCTTTGAAACTTTGCAAAATAATGTAGTTCCAAGTTCTATGTCTATGGATTGTGTCCTATGGAAGTAGCCCCAAGCAGACACTGACGAGAATCACTTTCATTGAAAGGGGTTGCCAAGCTGCCAAAAATCTACGAGTTTCCTGAAATCTTAGCAAATATTTTTTCACAAATCGTGATGGTACTTGCAGGTAATGATCAGTACACCAATCCCACTTGCCTCACCAAGTTTCGTTCTTCTAGGTTAAACCGTTCCTTTGCAGTAACCGTCTTCATGTTTAGGATTCACTCTGTTTTCTCCTATATGGATACATGTATTTGGAACTCTAAATCAAACACGGTTTGTGCTAGCTCTTTGAAACTTGGCACAATAATGTAGTTCCAAGTTCTATTGCGATGGTTTGTGTCCTATTGAAGTAGCCCCAAGCAGAGACTGACGAGAATCACTTTCATTGAAAGGGGTTAAGATGCTTCCAAAAAACTACGAATTTTCTGAAATCTCAGCAATCATTTTTTCACCCAATTCTTGATGATACTTCCATTTAATGATCAGTACACCAGTCCCACTTGGCTGACCAAGTTTCGTTCTTCTAGGTTAAACCGTTAATTTGCAGTAACCGTTTCCATGTTTAGGATTCACTCTGTTTTCTCCTATATGGATACATGTAGTTCGAACAATAAATCAAACAGGGTTTGTGCTAGCTCTTTGAAACTTGGCACAATAATGTAGCTCCAAGTTCTATGGCTCTGGTTTGTGTCCTATGGAAGTAGCCCCAAGCAGAGACTGACGAGAGTCACTTTCATTGAAAGGGGTTGCCAAGCTTCCAAAATCTACGAGTTTCCTGAAATCTCAGGAAATATTTTTTCACAAATCGTGATGGAACTTGCAGGTAATGATCAGTACACCAATCCCACCTGGCTCACCAAATTTCGTTCTTCTAGGTTAAACCGTTCCTTTGCAGTAACCGTTTACATGTTTAGGTGTCACTCTGTTATCTCCTATATGGATACATGTATTTGGAACTCTAAATCAAACACGGTTTGTGCTAGCTCTTTGAAACTTGGCACAATAATGTAGTTCCAAGTTCTATCGCGAAGGTTTGTGTCCTATGGAAGTAGCCCCAAGGAGAGACTGACGAGAATCACTTTCATTGAAAGGGGTTGCCAAGCTTCCAAAAAACTACGAGTTTCCTGAAATCTCAGCAATCATTTTTTCACCCAATCTTGATGATACTTCCATTTAATGATCAGTACACCAATCCCACTTTGCTCACCAAATTTCGTTCTTCTAGGTTAAACCGTTCCTTTGCAGTAACCGTTTTCATGTTTAGGTTTCACTCTGTTTTCTCCTATATGGATACATGTAGTTGGAACTCTAAATCAAACACGGTTTGTGCTAGCTCTTTGAAACGTGGCACAATAATGTAGTTCCAAATTCTATGGCTATGGTTTGTGTCCTATGGAAGCAGACCCAAGCAGAGACTGACGAGAATCACTTTCATTGAAAGGGGTTGCCAAGCTTCCAAAAAACTACGAGTTTCCTGAAATCTCAGCAAACATATTTTGACCGAATCGTGATGGTACTTGCAGGTAATGATCAGTACACCAATCCCACTTGGCTCACCAAATTTCGTTCTTCTAGGTTATACCGTTCCTTTGCAGTAACCGTTTTCATATTTAGGTTTCACTCTGTATTCTCCTGTATGGATACATGTAGTTGGAACTCTAAATCAAACACGGTTTGTGCTAGCTCTTTGAAACTTGGCACAATAATGTAGTTAAAAGTTCTATGGCTATGGTTTGTGTCCTATGGAAGCTGCCCCAAGCAGAGACTGACGAGAATCAACTTCATTGAAAGGGTTGCCAAGCTTCCAAAAAACTACGAGTTTCCTGAAATCTCAGCAAACATTTTTTCACCCAATCTTGTTGATACTTTCAGGTACTGATCAGTACACCAGTCCCACTTGGCTGACCAAATTTCGTTGTTCTAGGTTAAACCGTTCCTTTGCAGTAACCGTTTTCATGTTTAGGTTTCACTCTGTTTTCTCCTATATGGATACATGTATTTGGAACTCAATATCAAACACGGTTTGTGCAAGCTCTTTGAAACTTGGCACAATAATGTAGTTCCAAGTTCTATGGCTATGGTTTGTGTCCTATTGAAATAGCCCCAAGCAGAGACTGACGAGAATCACTTTCATTGAAACGGGTTGCCAAGCTTCCAAAAAAACTACGAGTTTCCTGAAATCTCAGCAAACATTTTTTCACCCAAACTTGATGATTCTTGCAGGTACTGATCAGTACACCAGTCCCACTTGGCAGACCAAATTTCGTTGTTCTAGGTAAAACCGTTCCTTTGCAGTAACCGTTTTCATGTTTAGGATTCACTCTGTTTTCTCCTATATGGATACATGTAGTTGGAACTCTAAATCAAACACGGTTTGTGCTACCTCTTTGAAACTTGGCACAATAATGTAGTTCCAAGTTCTATGGCTATGGTTTGTGTCGGATGGAAGTAGCCCCAAGCAGAGACTGACGAGAATCACTTTCACTTAAAGGGGTTGCCAAGCTCCCAAAAAACTACGAGTTTCCTGAAATCTCAGCAAACATTTTTTCACCCAATCTTGATGATACTTGCAGGTAATGATCAGTACACCAGTCCCACTTGGCTCACCAAATTTCGTTCTTCTAGGTTAAACCGTTCCTTTTCAGGAACCGTTTTCATGTTTAGGTTTGACTCTGTTTTCTCCTATATGGATACATGTAGTTGGAACTCTAAATCAAACACGGTTTGTGCTAGCTCTTTGAAACTTGGCAAATAATATAGTTCCAAGTTCTATCGCTATGGTGTGTGTCCTATGGAAGTAGCCCCAAGCAGAGACTGACGAGAATCACTTTCATTGAAAGGGGTTTCCAAGCCTTCCAAAAAACTACGAGTTTCCTGAAATCTCAGCAATAATTTTTTCTCCCAATCTTTAAGATACTTCCATTTAATGATCAGTACACCAATACCACTTGGCTCACCAAATTTCGTTCTTCTAGGTTAAACCTTTGCTTTGCAGTAACCGTTTTCATTTTAGGTTTGAGTCTGTTTTCTCCTATATGGATACATGTAGTTGGAACTCTAAATCAAACACGGTTTGTTCTAGGTTTTGAAACTCGGCACAATAATGTAGTTCCAAGTTCTATGGCTATGGTTTGTGTCCTATGGAAGTAGCCCCAAGCAGAGACTGATGAGTATCACTTTCATTGAAAGGGGATTCCAAGCTTCCAAAAAACTACGAGTTTCCTGAAATCTCAGCAAACATTTTTTCACCCAATCTTGATGATACTTCCATTTAATGATATGTACACCAATCCCACTAGGCTCACCAAATTTCGTTCTTCTAGGTTAAACCGTTGCTTTGCAGTAACCGTTTTCATGTTTAGGTTTCACTCTGTTTTCTCCTATATGGATACATGTATTTGGAACTCTAAATCAAACACGGTTTGTGCTAGCTCTTTGAAACGTGGCACAATAATGTAGTTCCAAGTTCTATGGCTATGGTTTGTGTCCTATGGAAGTAGCCCCAAGCAGAGACTGACGAGAATCCCTTTCATTGAAAGGGGTTGCCAAGCTTCCAAAAAACTACGAGTTTCCTGAAATCTCAGCAAACATTTTTCACCCAAACTTGATGATACTTGCAGGTAATGATCTGTACACCAGTCCCACTTGGCTCACCAAATTTCGTTCTTCTAGGTTAAACCGTTCCTATGGAGTAATCGTTTTCATGTTTAGGTTTCAGTCTGTTTATCCTATATGGATACATGTAGTTGGAAGTCTAAATCAAACACGGTTTGTGCTAGCTCTTTGAAACTCGGCACAATAATGTAGTTCCAAGTTCTATGGCTATGGTTTGTGTCCTATGGAAGTAGCCCCTAGCAGAGACTGATGAGAATCACTTTCATTGAAAGGTGTTGCCAAGCTTCCAAAAAACTACGAGTTTCCTGAAATCTCAGCAAACATTTTTTCACCCAATCGTGATGGTACATGCAGGTAATGATCAGTACACCAGTCCCACTTGGCTGACCAAATTTCGTTCTTCTTGGTTAAACCGTTCCTTTGCAGTAACCGTTTTCATGTTTAGGTTTCACTCTGTTTTCTCCTATATGGATACATGTAGTTGGAACTCTAAATCAAACACGGTTTGTGCTAGCTCTTTGAAACTTGGCACAATAATGTAGTTCCAAGTTCTATGGCTATGGTTTGTGTCCTATGGAAGTAGACCCAAGCAGAGACTGACGAGAATCACTTTCATTGAAAGGGGTTGCTAAGCTTCCAAAAAAGTACGAGTTTCCTGAAATCTCAACAAATATTTTTTCACCCAATCTTGATGATACTTGCAGGTAATGATCAGTACACCAGTCCCACTAGGCTCACTGAATTTTGTTCTTCTAGGTTAAACCGTTCCTTTGCAGGAACCGTTTTCATGTTTAGGTTTCACTCTGTTTTCTCCTATATGGGTACATGTAGTTGGAACACAAAATCAAACACGGTTTGTGCTAGCTCTTTGAAACTTGGCAAAATATTGTAGTTCCAAGTTCTATGGCTATGGTTTGTGTCCTATGGAAGTAGCCCCAAGCAGAGACTGATGAGAATCACTTTCATTGAAAGGTGTTGCCAAGCTTCCAATAAACTACGAGTTTCCTGAAATCTCAGCAATCATTTTTTATCGCAATCCTTATGATACTTCCATTTAATGATCAGTACACCAATCCACTTGGCTCACCAAATTTCGTTTTTCTAGGTTAAACCTTTGGCTTTGCAGTAACCGTATTCATGTTTAGGTTTCACTCTGTTTTCTCCTATATGGATATATGTAGTTGGAACTCTAAATCAAACACGGTTTGTGCTAGCTCTTTGAAACTTGGCACAATAATGTAGTTCCAAGTTCTATGGCTATGGTTTGTCTCCTATGGAAGTAGCCCCAAGGAGAGACTGACGAGAATCACTTTCATTGAAAGGGGTTGCCAAGCTTCCAAAAAAGTATGAGTTTCCTGAAATCTCAACAAAAATTTTTTCACCCAAACTTGATGATACTTGCAGGTGATGATTTGTACACGAGTCCCACTTGGCTCACCTAATTTTGTTCTTCTAGGTTAAACCGTTCCTATGCAGTAACCGTTTTCATGTTTAGGTTTCAGTCTGTTTTCTCCTATATGGATACATGTAGTTGGAAGTCTAAATCAAACACGGTTTGTGCTAGCTCTTTGAAACTTGGCAAAATAATGTAATTCCACGTTCTATGGCTATGGTTTGTGTCCTATGGAAGTATCCCCTAGCAGAGACTGATGAGAATCACTTTCATTGAAAGGGGTTGCCAAGCTTCCAAAAAACTACGAGTTTCCTGAAATCTCAGCAAACATTTTTCACCCAATCGTGATGGTACTTGAAGGTAATGATCAGTACACCAGTCCCACTTGGCTCACCAAATTTCGTTCTTCTAGGTTAAACCGTTCCTTTGCAGTAACCGTTTTCATGTTTCGGTTTCACTCTCTTTTCTCCTATATGGATACTGTATTTGGAACTCTAAATCAAACACGGTTTTTGCAAGCTCTTTGAAACTTGGCACAATAATGTAGTTCCAAGTTCTATGGCTATGGTTTGAGTCCTATGGAAGTAGCCCCAAGCAGAGACTGACGAGAATCACTTTCATTGAAAGGGGTTGCAAAGCTTACAAAAAACTACCAGTTACCTGAAATCTCAGCCATCATTTTTTCTCCCAATCTTTATGATACTTCCATTTAATGATCAGTACACCAATCCCACTTGGCTCAATAAATTTCGTTCTTCTATGTTAAACCTTTGCTTTGCAGTAACCGTTTTCATGTTTAGGTTACACTCTCTTTTCTCCTATATGGATACATGTATTTGGAACTCCAAATCAAACACGGTTTGTGCTAGCTCTTTGAAACTTGGCACAATAATATAATTCCAAGTTCTATGGCTATGGTTTGTGTCCTATGGAAGTAGCCCCAAGCAGAGACTGACGAGAATCACTTTCATTGAAAGGGGTTGCCAAGCTTCCGAAAAACTACGAGTTTCCTGAAATCTCAGCAAACATTTTTTGACACAATCATGATGATACTTTCAGGTAATGATCAGTACACCAATCCCACTTGGCTCACCAAATTTCGTTCTTTTAGGTTAAACCGTTCCTTTGCAGGAACCGTTTTCATGTTTAGGTTTCACTCTGTTTTCTTCTATATGGATACATGTAGTTGGAACACTAAATCAAACACGGTTTGTGCTAGCTCTTTGAAACTTGGCACAATAATGTTGTTCCAAGTTCTATGGCTATGGTTTGTGTCCTATGGAAGTAGCCCCAAGCAGAGACTGACGAGAATCACTTTCATTGAAAGCCGTTGCCAATCTTCCAAAAAACTACGAATTTCCTGAAATCTCAGCAAACATTTTTTGACCCAATCATGATGATACTTGCAGGTAATGATCAGTACACCAGTCCCACTTGGCTCACCAAATTTCGTTCTTCTAGTTAAACCGTTCCTTTGCAGTAACCATTTTCGTATTTAGGTTTCACTCTGTTTTCTGCTATATGGATACATGTAGTTGGAACTCTAAATCAAACAGGTTTGTGCTAGCTCTTTGAAACTTGGCACAATAATGTAATTCCAACTTCTATGGCTATGGTTTTTGTCCTATGGAAGTAGCCCCAAGCAGATACTGACGAGAATCACTTTCATTGAAAGGGGTTGCCAAGCTTCCAAAAAACTACGAGTTTCCTGAAATCTCAGCAAACATTTTTTCACCCAATCATGATGATACTTTCAGGTAATGATCAGTACACCAGTCCCACTTGGCTCACCAAATTTCGTTCTTTTAGGTTAAACCGTTCCTTTGCAGGAACCGTTTTCATGTTTAGGTTTCACTCTGTTTTCTTCTTTATGGGTACATGTAGTTGGAACACTAAATCAAACACGGTTTGTGCTAGCTCTTTGAAACTTGGCACAATAATGTAGTTCCAAGTTCTATGCCTATGGTTTGTGTCCGATGGAAGTTGCCCCAAGCAGAGACTGACGAGAATCACTTTCATTGAAAGGGGTTGCCAAGCTTCCAAAAAACTACGAGTTTCCTGAAATCTCAGCAAACATTTTTTCACCCAAACTTGATGATACTTGCAGGTAATCATCAGTACACCAGTCCCACTTGGCTCACCAAATTTCGTTCTTCTAGGTTAAACCGTTCCTTTGCAGTAACCGTTTTCATGTTTAGGTTTCACTATGTTTTCTCCTATATGGATACATGTAATTGGAACTCTAAATCAAACACGGTAGTGCTAGCTCTTTGAAACTTGGCACAATAATGTAGTTCCAAGTTCTATGGCTATGGTTTGTGTCCTATTGAAATAGCCCCAAGCAGAGACTGACGAGAATCACTTTCATTGAAACGGGTTGCCAAGCTTCCAAAAAAACTACGAGTTTCCTGAAATCTCAGCAAACATTTTTTCACCCAAACTTGATGATTCTTGCAGGTACTGATCAGTACACCAGTCCCACTTGGCAGACCAAATTTCGTTGTTCTAGGTAAAACCGTTCCTTTGCAGTAACCGTTTTCATGTTTAGGATTCACTCTGTTTTCTCCTATATGGATACATGTAGTTGGAACTCTAAATCAAACACGGTTTGTGCTACCTCTTTGAAACTTGGCACAATAATGTAGTTCCAAGTTCTATGGCTATGGTTTGTGTCGGATGGAAGTAGCCCCAAGCAGAGACTGACGAGAATCACTTTCACTGAAAGGGGTTGCCAAGCTCCCAAAAAACTACGAGTTTCCTGAAATCTCAGCAAACATTTTTTCACCCAATCTTGATGATACTTGCAGGTAATGATCAGTACACCAGTCCCACTTGGCTCACCAAATTTCGTTCTTCTAGGTTAAACCGTTCCTTTTCAGGAACCGTTTTCATGTTTAGGTTTGACTCTGTTTTCTCCTATATGGATACATGTAGTTGGAACTCTAAATCAAACACGGTTTGTGCTAGCTCTTTGAAACTTGGCAAATAATATAGTTCCAAGTTCTATCGCTATGGTGTGTGTCCTATGGAAGTAGCCCCAAGCAGAGACTGACGAGAATCACTTTCATTGAAAGGGGTTTCCAAGCTTCCAAAAAACTACGAGTTTCCTGAAATCTCAGCAATAATTTTTTCTCCCAATCTTTAAGATACTTCCATTTAATGATCAGTACACCAATACCACTTGGCTCACCAAATTTCGTTCTTCTAGGTTAAACCTTTGCTTTGCAGTAACCGTTTTCATTTTAGGTTTGAGTCTGTTTTCTCCTATATGGATACATGTAGTTGGAACTCTAAATCAAACACGGTTTGTTCTAGGTTTTGAAACTCGGCACAATAATGTAGTTCCAAGTTCTATGGCTATGGTTTGTGTCCTATGGAAGTAGCCCCAAGCAGAGACTGATGAGTATCACTTTCATTGAAAGGGGATTCCAAGCTTCCAAAAAACTACGAGTTTCCTGAAATCTCAGCAAACATTTTTTCACCCAATCTTGATGATACTTCCATTTAATGATATGTACACCAATCCCACTAGGCTCACCAAATTTCGTTCTTCTAGGTTAAACCGTTGCTTTGCAGTAACCGTTTTCATGTTTAGGTTTCACTCTGTTTTCTCCTATATGGATACATGTATTTGGAACTCTAAATCAAACACGGTTTGTGCTAGCTCTTTGAAACGTGGCACAATAATGTAGTTCCAAGTTCTATGGCTATGGTTTGTGTCCTATGGAAGTAGCCCCAAGCAGAGACTGACGAGAATCCCTTTCATTGAAAGGGGTTGCCAAGCTTCCAAAAAACTACGAGTTTCCTGAAATCTCAGCAAACATTTTTCACCCAAACTTGATGATACTTGCAGGTAATGATCTGTACACCAGTCCCACTTGGCTCACCAAATTTCGTTCTTCTAGGTTAAACCGTTCCTATGGAGTAATCGTTTTCATGTTTAGGTTTCAGTCTGTTTATCCTATATGGATACATGTAGTTGGAAGTCTAAATCAAACACGGTTTGTGCTAGCTCTTTGAAACTCGGCACAATAATGTAGTTCCAAGTTCTATGGCTATGGTTTGTGTCCTATGGAAGTAGCCCCTAGCAGAGACTGATGAGAATCACTTTCATTGAAAGGTGTTGCCAAGCTTCCAAAAAACTACGAGTTTCCTGAAATCTCAGCAAACATTTTTTCACCCAATCGTGATGGTACATGCAGGTAATGATCAGTACACCAGTCCCACTTGGCTGACCAAATTTCCGTTCTTCTTGGTTAAACCGTTCCTTTGCAGTAACCGTTTTCATGTTTAGGTTTCACTCTGTTTTCTCCTATATGGATACATGTAGTTGGAACTCTAAATCAAACACGGTTTGTGCTAGCTCTTTGAAACTTGGCACAATAATGTAGTTCCAAGTTCTATGGCTATGGTTTGTGTCCTATGGAAGTAGACCCAAGCAGAGACTGACGAGAATCACTTTCATTGAAAGGGGTTGCTAAGCTTCCAAAAAAGTACGAGTTTCCTGAAATCTCAACAAATATTTTTTCACCCAATCTTGATGATACTTGCAGGTAATGATCAGTACACCAGTCCCACTAGGCTCACTGAATTTTGTTCTTCTAGGTTAAACCGTTCCTTTGCAGGAACCGTTTTCATGTTTAGGTTTCACTCTGTTTTCTCCTATATGGGTACATGTAGTTGGAACACAAAATCAAACACGGTTTGTGCTAGCTCTTTGAAACTTGGCAAAATATTGTAGTTCCAAGTTCTATGGCTATGGTTTGTGTCCTATGGAAGTAGCCCCAAGCAGAGACTGATGAGAATCACTTTCATTGAAAGGTGTTGCCAAGCTTCCAATAAACTACGAGTTTCCTGAAATCTCAGCAATCATTTTTTATCGCAATCCTTATGATACTTCCATTTAATGATCAGTACACCAATCCACTTGGCTCACCAAATTTCGTTTTTCTAGGTTAAACCTTTGCTTTGCAGTAACCGTATTCATGTTTAGGTTTCACTCTGTTTTCTCCTATATGGATATATGTAGTTGGAACTCTAAATCAAACACGGTTTGTGCTAGCTCTTTGAAACTTGGCACAATAATGTAGTTCCAAGTTCTATGGCTATGGTTTGTCTCCTATGGAAGTAGCCCCAAGGAGAGACTGACGAGAATCACTTTCATTGAAAGGGGTTGCCAAGCTTCCAAAAAAGTATGAGTTTCCTGAAATCTCAACAAAAATTTTTTCACCCAAACTTGATGATACTTGCAGGTGATGATCTGTACACGAGTCCCACTTGGCTCACCTAATTTTGTTCTTCTAGGTTAAACCGTTCCTATGCAGTAACCGTTTTCATGTTTAGGTTTCAGTCTGTTTTCTCCTATATGGATACATGTAGTTGGAAGTCTAAATCAAACACGGTTTGTGCTAGCTCTTTGAAACTTGGCAAAATAATGTAATTCCACGTTCTATGGCTATGGTTTGTGTCCTATGGAAGTATCCCCTAGCAGAGACTGATGAGAATCACTTTCATTGAAAGGGGTTGCCAAGCTTCCAAAAAACTACGAGTTTCCTGAAATCTCAGCAAACATTTTTTCACCCAATCGTGATGGTACTTGAAGGTAATGATCAGTACACCAGTCCCACTTGGCTCACCAAATTTCGTTCTTCTAGGTTAAACCGTTCCTTTGCAGTAACCGTTTTCATGTTTCGGTTTCACTCTCTTTTCTCCTATATGGATACTGTATTTGGAACTCTAAATCAAACACGGTTTTTGCAAGCTCTTTGAAACTTGGCACAATAATGTAGTTCCAAGTTCTATGGCTATGGTTTGAGTCCTATGGAAGTAGCCCCAAGCAGAGACTGACGAGAATCACTTTCATTGAAAGGGGTTGCAAAGCTTACAAAAAACTACCAGTTACCTGAAATCTCAGCCATCATTTTTTCTCCCAATCTTTATGATACTTCCATTTAATGATCAGTACACCAATCCCACTTGGCTCAATAAATTTCGTTCTTCTATGTTAAACCTTTGCTTTGCAGTAACCGTTTTCATGTTTAGGTTACACTCTCTTTTCTCCTATATGGATACATGTATTTGGAACTCCAAATCAAACACGGTTTGTGCTAGCTCTTTGAAACTTGGCACAATAATATAATTCCAAGTTCTATGGCTATGGTTTGTGTCCTATGGAAGTAGCCCCAAGCAGAGACTGACGAGAATCACTTTCATTGA
This sequence comes from Urocitellus parryii, assembly GCF_045843805.1. Classification (NCBI taxonomy): domain Eukaryota; kingdom Metazoa; phylum Chordata; class Mammalia; order Rodentia; family Sciuridae; genus Urocitellus; species Urocitellus parryii. The sequence continues at coordinate 33,707 of NW_027552164.1, forward strand.
AAGGGGTTGCCAAGCTTCCGAAAAACTACGAGTTTCCTGAAATCTCAGCAAACATTTTTTGACACAATCATGATGATACTTTCAGGTAATGATCAGTACACCAGTCCCACTTGGCTCACCAAATTTCGTTCTTTTAGGTTAAACCGTTCCTTTGCAGGAACCGTTTTCATGTTTAGGTTTCACTCTGTTTTCTTCTATATGGATACATGTAGTTGGAACACTAAATCAAACACGGTTTGTGCTAGCTCTTTGAAACTTGGCACAATAATGTTGTTCCAAGTTCTATGGCTATGGTTTGTGTCCTATGGAAGTAGCCCCAAGCAGAGACTGACGAGAATCACTTTCATTGAAAGCCGTTGCCAATCTTCCAAAAAACTACGAATTCCTGAAATCTCAGCAAACATTTTTTGACCCAATCATGATGATACTTGCAGGTAATGATCAGTACACCAGTCCCACTTGGCTCACCAAATTTCGTTCTTCTAGGTTAAACCGTTCCTTTGCAGTAACCATTTTCGTATTTAGGTTTCACTCTGTTTTCTGCTATATGGATACATGTAGTTGGAACTCTAAATCAAACAAGGTTTGTGCTAGCTCTTTGAAACTTGGCACAATAATGTAATTCCAACTTCTATGGCTATGGTTTTTGTCCTATGGAAGTAGCCCCAAGCAGATACTGACGAGAATCACTTTCATTGAAAGGGGTTGCCAAGCTTCCAAAAAACTACGAGTTTCCTGAAATCTCAGCAAACATTTTTTCAACCAATCATGATGATACTTTCAGGTAATGATCAGTACACCAGTCCCACTTGGCTCACCAAATTTCGTTCTTTTAGGTTAAACCGTTCCTTTGCAGGAACCGTTTTCATGTTTAGGTTTCACTCTGTTTTCTTCTTTATGGGTACATGTAGTTGGAACACTAAATCAAACACGGTTTGTGCTAGCTCTTTGAAACTTGGCACAATAATGTAGTTCCAAGTTCTATGCCTATGGTTTGTGTCCGATGGAAGTTGCCCCAAGCAGAGACTGACGAGAATCACTTTCATTGAAAGGGGTTGCCAAGCTTCCAAAAAACTACGAGTTTCCTGAAATCTCAGCAAACATTTTTTCACCCAAACTTGATGATACTTGCAGGTAATCATCAGTACACCAGTCCCACTTGGCTCACCAAATTTCGTTCTTCTAGGTTAAACCGTTCCTTTGCAGTAACCGTTTTCATGTTTAGGTTTCACTATGTTTTCTCCTATATGGATACATGTAATTGGAACTCTAAATCAAACACGGTAGTGCTAGCTCTTTGAAACTTGGCACAATAATGTAGTTCCAAGTTCTATGGCTATGGTTTGTGTCCTATGGAAGTAGCCCCAAGCAAAGACTGACGAGAATCACTTTCATTGAAAGGGGTTGCCAAGCTTCCAAAAAACTACGAGTTTCCTGAAATCTCAGCAAACATTTTTTCACCCAAGCTTGATGATACTTGCAGGTAATGATCAGTAAACCAGTCCCACTTGGCTCACCAAATTTCGTTCTTCTAGGTTAAACCGTTCCTTTGCAGGAACGGTTTTCATGTTTAGGTTTCACTCTGTTTTCTCCTATATGGATACATGTAGTTGGAACTCTAAATCAAACACGGTTTGTGCTAGCTCTTTGAAACTTGGCACAATAATGTAGTTCCAAGTTCTATGGCTATGGTTTGTGTCCTATGGAAGTAGCCCCAAGCAGAGACTGAGGAGAATCACTTTCATTGAAAGGGTTGCCAAGCTTCCAAAAAACTACGAGTTTCCTGAAATCTCAGCAAACATTTTTTCACCCAATCTTGATGATACTTGCAGGTAAGGATCAGTACACCAGTCCCACTAGTCTCACCAAATTTTGTTCTTCTAGTTTAAACCGTTCCTTTGCAGTAACCGTTTTCATGTTTAGGTTTCACTCTGTTTTCTCCTATATGGATACATGTTTTTGGAACTCTAAATCAAACACGGTTTGTGCTAGCTCTTTGAAACTTGGCACAATAATGTAGTTCCAAGTTCTATGGCTATGGTTTGTGTCCTATGGATGTAGCCCCAAGCAGAGACAGACGAGAATCACTTTCATTGAAAGGGGTTGCCAAGCTTCCAAAAAACTACGAGTTTCCTGAAATCTCAGCAAACATTTTTTCACCCAATCTTGATGATACTTGCAGGTAATGATCAGTACACCAATCCCACTTGGCTCACCAAATTTCGTTCTTCTAGGTTAAACCGTTCCTTTGTAGTAACCGTTATCATGTTTAGGTTTCACTCTGTTTTCTCCTATATGGATACATGTATTTGGAACTCTAAATCAACACGGTTTGTGGTAGCTCTTTGAAACATGGCACAATAATGTAGTTCCAAGTTCTATGGCTATGGTTTGTGTCCTATGGAAGTAGCCCCAAACAGAGACTGAAGAGAATCACTTTCATTGAAAGGGGTTGCCAAGCTTCCGAAAAACTACGAGTTTCCTGAAATCTCAGCAAACATTTTTTCACCCAATCTTGATGATACTTGCAGGTAATGATCAGTACACCAATCCCACTTGGCTCACCAAATTTCGTTCTTCTAGGTTAAACCGTTCCTTTGCAGTAACCGTTTTCATGTTTAGGTTTCACTCTGTTTTCTCCTATATGGATACATGTAGTTGGAACTCTAAATCAAACACGTTTGTGCTAGCTCTTTGAAACTTATCAAAATAATGTAGTTCCAAGTTCTATGGTTATGGTTTGTGTCCTATGGAAGTAGACCCAAACAGAGACTGACGAGAATCACTTTCATTGAAAGGGGTTTCCAAGCTTCCAAAAAAGTACGGGTTTCCTGAAATCTCAGCAAACATTTTTTCACCCAATCTTGATGATACTTGCAGGTAATGATCAGTACACCAGTCCCACTTGGCTCACCAAATTTCGTTCGTCTAGGATAAACCGTTCCTTTGCAGTAACCGTTTCCATGTTTAGGTTTCACTATGTTTTCTCCTATATGGATACATGTAGTTGGAACTCTAAATCAAACACGGTTTGTGCTAGCTCTTTGAAACTTGGCACAATAATACAGTCCAAGTTCTCTGGCCATGGTTTGTGTCCTATGGAAGTAGCCCCAAGCAGAGACTGACGAGAATCACTTTCATTGAAAGGGGTTGCCAAGCTTCCAAAAAACTACGAGTTTCCTGAAATCTCAGCAAATATTTTTTCACCCAATCTTGATGATACTTGCAGGTAATGATCAGTACACCAGTCCCACTTGACTCACCAAATTTCGTTCTTCTAGGTTAAACCGTTCCTTTGCAGTAACCGTTTTCGTGTTTAGGTTTCACTCTGTTTTCTCCTATATAGATACATGTAGTTGGAACTCTAAATCAAACACGGTTTGTGCTAGCTCTTTGAAACTTGGCACAATAATGTAATTCCAAGTTCTATGGCTATGGTTTGTGTCCTATGGAAGTAGCCCCAAGCAGAGACTGACGAGAATCACTTTCATTGAAAGGGGTTGCCAAGCTTCCAAAAAACTACGAGTTTCCTGAAATCTCAGCAAACATTTTTTCACCCAATCTTGATGATACTTGCAGGTAATGATCAGTACACAAGTCCCACTTGGCTGACCAAATTTCGTTCTTCTAGGTTAAACCGTTCCTTTGCAGTAACCGTTTTCATGTTTAGGTTTCACTCTATTTTCTTCTATATGGATACATGTAGTTGGAACACTAAATCAAACACGGTTTTTGCTAGCTCTTTGAAACTTGGCACAATAATGTAGTTCCAAGTTCTATGGCTATGGTTTGTGTCCTATGGAAGTAGCCCCAAGCATTGACTGACGAGAATGACTTTCATTGAAAGGGGTTGCCAAGCTTCCAAAAAACTACGAGTTTCCTGAAATCTCAGCAAACATTTTTTCACCCAATCTTGATGATACATCCATTTAATGATCAGTACACCAGTCCCACTTGGCTCACCAAATTTCGTTCGTCTAGGTTAAACCGTTCCTTTGCAGTAACCGTTTCCATATTTAGGTTTCACTCTTTTCTCCTATATGGATACATGTAGTTTGAACTCTAAATCAAACACGGTTTGTGCTAGCTATTTGAAACTTGGCACAATAATGTAGTTCCAAGTTCTATGGCTATGTTTTGTGTCATATGGAAGTAGCCCCAAGCAGAGACTGACGAGAATCACTTTCATTGAAAGGGGTTGCCAAGCTTCCAAAATGTACAAGTTTCCTGAAATCTCAACAAACATTTTTTCACCCAATCTTGATGATACTTGCAGGTAATGATCAGTACACCATTCCCACTTGGCTCACCAAATTTCGTTCTTCTAGGTTAAACCGTTCCTTTGCAGGAACCGTTTTCATGTTTAGGTTTCACTCTGTTTTCTTCTATATGGATACATGTAGTTGGAACACTAAATCAAACACGGTTTGTGCTAGCTCTTTGAAACTTGGCACAATAATGTAGTTCCAAGTTCTATGGCTATGGTTTGTGTCCTATGGAAGTAGCCCCAAGCAGAGACTGACGAGAATCACTTTCATTGAAAGGGGTTGCCAAGCTTCCAAAAAACTACGAGTTTCCTGAAATCTCAGCAAACATTTTATCACCCAATCTTGATGATACTTGCAGGTAATGATCAGTACACCAGTCCCACTTGGCTCACCAAATTTCGTTCTTCTAGGTTAAACCGTTCCTTTGCAGTAACCGTTTTCATGTTTAGGTTTCACTCTGTTTTCTCCTATATGGATACATGTAGTTGGAACTCTAAATCAAACACGGTTTGTGCTAGCTCTTTGAAACTTGGCACAATAATATAGTTCTAAGTTCTATGGCTATGGTTTGTTTGCTATGGATGTAGCTCCAAGCAAAGACTGACGAGAATGACTTTCATTGAAAGGGGTTGCCAAGCTTCCAAAAAACTACGAGTTTCCTGAAATCTAAGCAAACATTTTTTCACCCAATCTTGATGATACTTGCAGGTAATGATCAGTACACCATTCCCACTTGGCACACCAAATTTCGTTCTTCTAGGTTAAACCGTTCCTTTGCAGTAACCGTTTTCATGTTTAGGTTTCATTCTGTTTTCTCCTATATGGATACATGTAGTTGGAACTCTAAATCAAACACGGTTTGTGTTAGCTCTTTGAAACTTGGCACAATAATGTAGTTCCAAGTTCTATGGCTATGATTTGTGTCCTATGGAAGTAGCCCCAAGCAGAGACTGACGAGAATCACTTTCATTGAAAGGGGTTGCCAAGCTTCCAAAAAACTACGAGTTTCCTGAAATCTCAGCAAACATTTTTTGACCCAATCATGATGATACTTGCAGGTAATGATCAGTACACCAGTCCCACTTGGCTCACCAAATTTCGTTCTTCTAGGTTAAACCGTTCCTTTGCAGGAACCGTTTTCATGTTTAGGTTTCACTCTGTTTTCTCCTATATCGGTACATGTAGTTGGAACACAAAATCAAACACGGTTTTTGCTAGCTCTTTGAAACTTGGCACAATAATGTACTCCAAGTTCTATGGCTATGGTTTGTGTCCTATGGAAGTAGCCCCAAGCAGAGACTGACGAGAATCACATTCATTGTAAGGGGTTTCCAAGCTTCCAAAAAACTACGAGTTTCCTGAAATCTCAGCAATCATTTTTTCTCCCAATTTTATGATACTTCCATTTAATGATCAGAACACCAATCCCACATGGCTCACCAAATTTCGTTCTTCTAGGTTAAACCTTTGCTTTGCAGTAACCGTTTTCATGTTTACCGTTTCACTCTTTTTTCTCCTATATGGATACATGTAGTTGGAAATCTAAATCAAACTCAGTTTGTTGGAGCTCTTTGAAACTTGGCACAATAATGTAGTTCCAAGTTCTTTGGCTATGGTTTGTGTCCTATGGAAGTAGCCCCAAGCAGAGACTGACGAGAATCACTTTCATTGAAAGGGGTTGCCAAGCTTCCAAAAAACTACGAGTTTCCTGAAATCTCAGCAAACATTTTTTCACCCAATCGTGATGGTACTTGCAGGTAATGATCAGTACACCAGTCCCACTTGGCTGACCAAATTTCGTTCTTCTTGGTTAAACCGTTCCTTTGCAGTAACCGTTTTCATGTTTAGGTTTCACTCTGTTTTCTCCTATATGGATACATGTAGTTGGAACTCTAAATCAAACACGGTTTGTGCTAGCTCTTTGAAACTTGACACAATAATGTAGTTCCAAGTTCTATGTCTATGGTTTGTGTCTTATTGACGTAGCCCCAAGCAGAGACTGACGAGAATGACTTACATTGAAAGGGCTTGCCAAGCTTCCAAAAACTACGAGTTTCCTGAAATCTCAGCAAACATTTTTTCTCTCAATATTTATGATACGTGCAGGTAATGATCAGTACACCAATCCCACTTGGCTCACCAAATTTCGTTCTTCGAGGTTAAACCGTTCCTTAGCAGTAACCGTTTTCATGTTTAGGTTTCACTCTGTTTTCTCCTGTATGGATACATGTAGTTGGAACTCTAAATCAAACACGGTTTGTGCTAGCTCTTTGAAACTTGGCACAATAATGTAGTTCCAAGTTCTATGGCTATGGTTTGTGTCCTATGGAAGTAGCCCCAAGCAGAGACTGACGAGAATCACTTTCATTGAAGGGGGTTGCCAAGCTTCCAAAAAACTACGAGTTTCCTGAAATCTCAGCAAACATTTTTTCACCCAATCTTGATGATACTTGCAGGCAATGATCAGTACACCAGTCCCACTTGGCTGACAAAATTTCGTTCTTCTAGGTTAAACCGTAGCTTTGCAGTAACCGTTTTCATGTTTAGGTTTCACTCTGTTTTCTCCTATATGGATACATATATTTGGAACTCTAAATCAAAACCGTTTGTGCTAGCTCTTTGAAACTTGGCACAATAATGTAGTTCTCATTTCTATGGCAATGGTTTGTGTCCTATGGAAGTAGCCCCAAGCAGAGACTGACGAGAATCACTTTCATTGAAAGTGCTTGCCAAGCTTCCAAAAAACTACGAGTTTCCTGAAATCTCAGCAAACATTTTTTCACCCAATTTGATGATACATCCATTTAATGATCAGTACACCAATCCCACTTGGCTCACCAAATTTCGTTCTTCTAGGTTAAACCGTTCCTTTGCAGTAACCGTTTTCATGTTTAGGTTACACTCTGTTTTAACCTATATGAATTCATGTAGTTGGAACTCTAAATCAAACACGGTATGTGCTAGCTCTTTGAAACTTGGCACAATAATGCAGTTCCAAGTTTCATGGCTATGGTTTGTGTCTTATTGAAGTAGCCCCAAGCAGAGACTGACGAGAATCATTTTCATTGAAAGTGGTTGCCAAGCTTCCAAAAAACTACGAGTTTCCTGAAATCTCAGCAAACATTTTTTCACCCAATCTTGATGATACTTGCAGGTAATGATCAGTACACCAGTGCCACTTGGCTCACCAAATTTCGTTCTTCTAGGTTAAACCGTTCCTTTGCAGTAACCGTTTTCATGTTTAGGTTTCACTCTGTTTTCTCCTATATGGATACATGTAGTTGGAACTCTAAATCAAACACGGTTTGTGCTAGCTCTTTGAAACATGGCAAAATAATGTAGTTCAAAGTTATAAGACTATTGTTTGTGTCCTATGGAAGTAGCCCCAAGCAGAGACTGAGGAGAATCACTTTCATTGAAAGGGGTTGCGAAGCTTCCAAAAAAACTACGAGTTTCCTGAAATCTAAGCAATCATTTTTTCACCCAATCTTGATGATACTTGCAGGGAATGATCAGTATACCAGTCCCACTTGGCTCACCAAATTTTGTTCTTCTAGGTTAAACCGTTCCTTTGCAGTAACCGTTTCCATGTTTAGGTTTCACTCTGTTTTCTCCTATATGGATACATGTAGTTGGAACTCTAAATCAAACACGGTTTGTGCTAGCTCTTTGAAACTTGGCACAATAATGTAGTTCCAAGTTCTTTGGCTATGGTTTTTGACCTATGGAAGTAGCCCCAAGCAGAGACTGAGGAGAATTACTTTAATTGAAAGGGGTTTCCAAGCTTCCAAAAAACTACGAGTTTCCTGAAATCTCAGCAAACATTTTTTCACCCAATCTTGATGATACTTGCAGGTAATGATAAGCACGCCAGTCCCACTTGGCTCAACAAATTTCGTTCTACTAGGTTAAACCGTTCCTTTGCAGCAACCGTTTTCATGTTTAGGTTTCACTCTGTTTTCTCATATATGGATACATGTAGTTGGAACTCTAAATCAAACACGGCTTGTGCTAGCTCTTTGAAACTTGGCACAATAATGTAGTTCCAAGTTCTATGGCTATGATTTGTGTCCTATGGAAGTAGCCCCAAGCAGAGACTGACGAGAATCACTTTCATTGAAAGGGGTTGCCAAGCTTCCAAAAAACTACGAGTTTCCTGAAATCTCAGCAAACATTTTTTGACCCAATCATGATGATACTTGCAGGTAATGATCAGTACACCAGTCCCACTTGGCTCACCAAATTTCGTTCTTCTAGGTTAAAACGTTCCTTTG
>NW_027552165.1:0-42230 GCF_045843805.1 Urocitellus parryii
CTGTAGCCGCAGGGCAGGCCACGCGAATCAGTTGGCCTGGCTCTCCGGGCCCTGCTGCAGGCTGCTGGGATCCCTGGCACTCTATCACTTTAATTTTTTCTGCTTGCCCCTCCCCCAGCGCTGGCTAGCCAGGTTTCCTTTTGGCTGCTACTGGGAGGAGGGGTTGGAGGTCAGGTGTCTCTGGTTTCCCCCTAGCCTGTATGGAGGCTCAGCTTGATACTCCCTCTCCCGGCAAGCCTAGGAGAGATTTTATGCGAATTCCCGCTGTCTGGGGGGTGAGCTGAATGACACCGACCTGTTTTGATGTCGCACTCTGAAGGAGAGTGGCGGTGTATCCTTCAGCTTTCCCGGATGGTGGCCGCTGACTGGCTCGGCGGAGTGTCCGCTGTGGGGGATGGGACTGTACCGCTTCCTTCCCCTTCTGAGAACCCGTGCTCGGCCCAAGGGTCCGTGTGGGCTTGGCTGGTGGGATTCCACCTAATGGCCTTCCCTAACCTCACTGCTTGCCAATTAATGGCTTCACTGAGGCGCCAGGCCTTCTGTAGCCGCAGGGCAGGCCACGCGAATCAGTTGGCCTGGCTCTCCGGGCCCTGCTGCAGGCTGCTGGGATCCCTGGCACTCTATCACTTTGATTTTTTCTGCTTGCCCCTCCCCCAACGCTGGCTAGCCAGGTTTCCTTTTGGCTGCTACTGGGAGGAGGGGTTGGAGGTCAGGTGTCTCTGGTTTCCCCCTAGCCTGTATGGAGGCTCAGGTTGATACTCCCTCTCCCGGCAAGCCTAGGAGAGATTTTATGCGAATTCCCGCTGTCTGGGGGGTGAGCTGAATGACACCGACCTGTTTTGATGTCGCACTCTGAAGGAGAGTGGCGGTGTATCCTTCAGCTTTCCCGGATGGTGGCCGCTGACTGGCTCGGCGGAGTGTCCGCTGTGGGGGATGGGACTGTACCGCTTCCTTCCCCTTCTGAGAACCCGTGCTCGGCCCAAGGGTCCGTGTGGCTTGGCTGGTGGGATTCCACCTAATGGCCTTCCCTAACCTCCCTGCTTGCCAATTAATGGCTTCACTGAGGCGCCACGCCTTCTGTAGCCGCAGGGCAGGCCACGCGAATCAGTTGGCCTGGCACTCCGGGCCCTGCTGCAGGCTGCTGGGATCCCTGGCACTCTATCACTTTGATTTTTTCTGCTTGCCCCTCCCCCAGCGCTGGCTAGCCAGGTTTCCTTTTGGCTGCTACTGGGAGGAGGGGTTGGAGGTCAGGTGTCTCTGGTTTCCCCCTAACCTGTATGGAGGCTCAGCTTGATACTCCCTCTCCTGGAAAGCTTAGGAGAGATTTTATGCGAATTCCCGCTGTCTGGGGGTTGAGCTGAATGACACCGACCTGTTTTGATGTCGCACTCTGAAGGAGAGTGGCGGTGTATCCTTCAGCTTTCCCGGATGGTGGCCGCTTACTGGCTCGGCGGAGTGTCCGCTGTGGGGTTCGGATGGGACTGTACCGCTTCCTTCCCCTTCTGAGAACCCGTGCTCGGCCCAAGGGTCCGTGTGGGCTTGGCTGGTGGGATTCCACCTAATGGCCTTCCCTAACCTCCCTGCTTGCCAATTAATGGCTTCACTGAGGCGCCACGCCTTCTGTAGCCGCAGGGCAGGCCACGCGAATCAGTTGGCCTGGCTCTCCGGGCCCTGCTGCAGGCTGCTGGGATCCCTGGCACTCTATCACTTTGATTTTTTCTGCTTGCCCCTCCCCCAGCGCTGGCTAGCCAGGTTTCCTTTTGGCTGCTACTGGGAGGAGGGGTTGGAGGTCAGGTGTCTCTGGTTTCCCCCTAGCCTGTATGGAGGCTCAGCTTGATACTCCCTCTCCCGGCAAGCCTAGGAGAGATTTTATGCGAATTCCCGCTGTCTGGGGGGTGAGCTGAATGACACCGACCTGTTTTGATGTCGCACTCTGAAGGAGAGTGGCGGTGTATCCTTCAGCTTTCCCGGATGGTGGCCGCTGACTGGCTCGGCGGAGTGTCCGCTGTGGGGGATGGGACTGTACCGCTTCCTTCCCCTTCTGAGAACCCGTGCTCGGCCGAAGGGTCCGTGTGGGCTTGGCTGGTGGGATTCCACCTAATGGCCTTCCCTAACCTCCCTGCTTGCCAATTAATGGCTTCACTGAGGCGCCACGCCTTCTGTAGCCGCAGGGCAGGCCACGCGAATCAGTTGGCCTGGCTCTCCGGGCCCTGCTGCAGGCTGCTGGAGAATCACTTTCATTGAAAGGGGTTGCCAAGCTTCCAAAAAACTACGAGTTTCCTGAAATCTCAGCAAACATTTTTTCACCCAATCTTGATGATACTTGCAAGGAATGATCAGTACACCAATCCCACTTGGCTCACTAAATTTCCTTCTTCTAGGTTAAACCGTTACTTTGCAGTTACCATTTTCATGTTTAGGTTTCACTCTGTTTACTCCTATATGGATACATGTAGTTGGAACTCTACATCAAACACGGTTTGTGCTAGCTCTTAGAAACTTGGCACAATAATGTAGTTCCAATTTCTATCGCTATGGTTTGTGTCCTATTGAAGTAGCCCCAAGCACAGACTGACGAGAATCACTTTCATTGAAAGGGGTTGCCAAGCTTCCAAAAAACTACGAATTTCCTGAAATCTCAGCAAACATATTTTCACCCAATATTGATGATATTTCCATTTAATGATCAGTACACCAATCCCACTTGGCTCACCAAATTTCGTTCTTCTACGTTAAACCGTTCCTTTGCAGTCACCGTTTTAATGTTTAGGTTTCACTCTGTTTTCTCCTATATGTATACATGTAGTTGGAACTCTAAATCAAACACGGTTTGTGCTAGCTCTTTGAAACTTGGCACAATAATGTAGTTCCAAGTTCTATCGCTATGGTTTGTGTCCTATTGAAGTAGCCCCAAGCAGAGACTGACGAGAATCACTTTCATTGAAAGGGGTTGCCAAGCTTCCAAAAAACTACAAGTTTCCGGAAATCTGAGCAAACATATTTTCACACAATCTTGATGATACTTGCAGGTAATTATCAGTACACCAATCCCACTTGGCTCACCAAATTTCGGTCTTCTACTTTAAACCGTTCCTTGGCAGTAACCGTTTTCATGTTTAGGTTTCACTCTGTTTTCTCCTATATGGATACATGTAGTTGGATCTCTAAAACAAACATGGTTTGTGCTAGCTCTTTGACACTTGGCACAATAATGTAGTTCCAAGTTCTATCACTATGGTTTGTGTCCTATTGAAGTAGCCCCAAGCAGAGACTGACGAGAATCACTTTCATTGAAAAGGGTTGCCAAGCTTCCAAAAAACTACGAGTTTCCTGAAATCTCACCAAACATTTTTCACCCAATCTTGATGATACTTCCATTTAATGATCAGTACACCAATCCCACTTGGCTCACCTAATTTTGTTCTCCTAGGTTAAACCGTTCCTTTGCAGTAACCGTTTTCATGTTTAGGTTTCACTCTGTTTTCTCCTATATGGATACATGTTTTTGGAAATCTATATCAACACGGTTTGTGCTAGGTCTTTGAAACTTGGCAGAATAATAGAGTTTCAAGTTCTATCGCAATGGTTTGTGTCCTATTGAAGTAACCCCAAGCACAGACTGACGAGAATCACTTTCATTGAAAGGGGTTGCCAAGCTTCCAAAAAACTACGAGTTTCCGGAAATCTCAGCAAACATTTTTTCACCCAATCTTGATGACACTTGCAGGTAATGATCAGAATACCAATCCCACTTGGCTCACCAAATTTCGTTCTTCTAGGTTAAACAGTTCCTTTGCAGTCACTGTTTTCATGTTAGGTTTCACTCTGTTTTCTCCTATATGGATACATGTAGTTGGAACTCTAAATCCAACACGGTTTGTGCTACCTCTTTGAAACTTGGCACAATAATGTAGTTCCAAGTTCCATCGCTATGGTTTGTGTCCTATTGAAGTAGCCCCAAGCAGAGACTGACGAGAATCACTTTCATTGAAAGGGGTTGCCAAGCTTCCAAAAAACTACGAGTTTCCTGAAATCTCACCAAACATTTTTTCACCCAAACTTGATGATACTTGCAGGTAATTATCAGTACACCAATCCCACTTGGCTCACCAAATTTCGTTCTTCTAGTTTAAACCGTTCCTTGGCAGTAACCGTTTTCATGTTTAGGTTTCACTCTGTTTTCTAATATATGGATACATGTAGTTGGAACTCTAAATCAAACACGGTTTGTGCTAGCTCTTTGAAACCTGGCACAATATTGTAGTTCCAAGTTCTAACGCTATGGTTTGTGTCGAATTGAAGTAGCCCCAAGCACAGACTGACGAGAATCACTTTCATTGAAAGGGGTTGCCAAGCTTCCAAAAAACCACGAGTTCCCTGAATTCTCAGCAAACATTTTTTCAAACAATCTTGATGATACTTGCAGGTAATGATCAGTTCACCAGTCCCACATGGCTCACCAAATTTCGTTCTTCTAGGTTAAACCGTTCCTTTGCAGTAACTGTTTACATTTTTAGGTTTCACTCTGTTTTCTCCTTTATTTATACATGTTTTTGGAACTCTAAATGAAACACGGTTTGTGCTATCTCTTTGAACTTGCAACAATAATGTAGTTCCAAGTTCTATCGCTATGGTTGTGTCCTATTGAAGTAGCCCCAGGCAGAGACTGACAAGAATCACTTTCACTGAAAGAGATTGCCAAGCTTCCAAAAAATTACGAGTTTCCGGAAATCTCAGCAAATATTTTTTCTCCCAATCTTGATGATACTTGCAGGTAATGATCAGTACACCAGTCCCACTTGGCTCACCAAATTTCGTTTTTCTAGGTTAAACCGTTCCTTTGCAGTAACCTTTTTCACGTTTAGGTTTCACTCTGTTTTGTCCTATATGGATACATGTATTTGGAACTCTAAATCAAACACGGTTTGTGCTAGCTCCTTTGAAACTTGGCACAATAATGTAGTTCCAAGTTCTAACGCTATGGTTTGTGTCCTATTGAAGTAGCCCCAAGCAGAGACTGACAAGAATCACTTTCATTGAAAGGGGTTGCCAAGCTTCCAAAACACTACGAGTTTCCTGAAATCTGAGCAAATATTTTTTCACCCAATCTTGATGATACTTCCATTTAAAGATCAGTACACCAATCCAACTTGGCTCACCAAATTTCGTTCTTCTAGGTTAAACCATTCCTTTGCAGTAACAGTTTACATTTTTAGGTTTCACTCTGTTTTCTCCTATATGGATACATGTAGTTGTAACTCTATATCAAGCACGGTTTGTGCTAGCTCTTTGAAACTTTGCACAATAATGTAGTTCCAAGTTCTATCTGTATGGTTTGTGTCCTATTGAAGTAGCCCCAAGCAGAGACTGACAAGAATCACTTTCACTGAAAGAGATTGCCAAGCTTCCAAAAAACTACGAGTGTCCGGAAATCTCGGCAATCAGTTTTTCACCGACTCTTGATAATACTTGCAGGTCATGATCAGTACACCAATCCCACTTGGCTCACCAAATTTCGTTCTACTAGGTTAATCCGTTCCTTTGCATTAACTGTTTTCATGTTTAGGTTTTCACTCTGTTTTCTCCTATATGGATACATGTAGTTGGAACTCTATATCAAAGACGGTTTGTGCTAGCTTTTTGACACTTGGCACAATAATGTAGTTCCAAGTTCTATCGCTATGGTTTCTGTCCAATTGAAGTAGCCCCAAGCAGAGACTGATGAGAATCACTTTCATTGAAAGGGGTTGCGAAGCTTCCAAAAAACTACGAGTTTCCTGAAATCTCAGCAAACATTTTTTCACCCAATCTTGATGATACTTGCAGGTAATGATCAGTTCACCAGTCCCACTTGGCTCACCAAATTTCGTTCTTCTAGGTTAAACCGTTCCTTTGCAGTAACCGTTTCCATGTTTAGGTTTCACTCTGTTTTCTCCAACATGGATACATGTAGTTGGAACTCTAAATAAACACGGTTTGTGCTAGCTCTTTGAAACTTGCAACAATAATGTAGTTCCAAGTTCTGTCACTCTGGTTTGTGACCTATTGAAGTAGCCCCAAGCAGAGACTGACGAGAATCAGTTTCATTGAAAGGGCTTGCCAAGCTTCCAAAAAACTACAAGTTTCCGGAAATAGCAGCAAACATTTTCTCACCCAATCTTGATGATACTTGCAGGTAATGATCAGTACACCAATCCCACTTGGCTCATCAAATTTCCTTCTTCTAGGTTAAACCGTTCCTTTCAGTAATCGTTTTCATGTTTAGGTTTCACTCTGTTTTCTCCTATAAGGATACATGTATTTGGAACTCTAAATCAAACTCGGTTTGTGCTAGCTCTTTGAAACTTGGCACAATAATGTAGTTCCAAGTTCTATCGCTATGGTTTGTGTCCTATTGAAGTAGCTTCAAGCAGAGACTGACGAGAATCACTTTCATTGAAAGGGGTTGCCAAACTTCCAAAAATCTACGAGTTTCCTGAAATCTCAGCAAATATTTTTTCATCCAATCTTGATGATAATTGCATTAAATGATCAGTAGACCAATCCCACTTGGCTCACCAAATTTGATTCTTCTAGGTTAAAACGTTCCTTTGCAGCAACCGTTTTCATGTTTAGGTTTCACTCTGTTTTCTCCTATATGGATACATGTATTTGGAACTCTAAATCAATCTCAGTTTGTGCTAGCTCTTTGAAACTTTGCACAATAATGTACTTCCAAGTTCTATCGCTATGGTTTGTGTCCTATTGAAGTAGCCCCAAGCAGAGACTGACGAGAATCACTTTCATTGAAAGGGGTTGCCAAGCTTTCAAAAAACTATGAGTTTCCGGAAATCTCAGCAAATATTTCTTCACCCAATCTTGATATTACATGCAGGTAATTACCAGTACACCAATCCCACTTGGCTCACCAAATTTCGTGCTTCTAGGTTAAACCGTTCCTTTGCAGTAACCGTTTTCAAGTTTAGGTTTCACTCTGTTTTCTCCTATACGATACATGTAGTTGGAACTCTAAATCAAACAAGGTTTGTGCTAGCTCTTTGAAACTTGGCACAGTAATGTAGTTCCAAGTTCTATTACTCTGGTTTGTGCCCTATTGAAGTAGCCCCAAGCAGAGACTGACGAGAATCCCTTTCCTTGAAAGGGGTTGCCAAGCTTCCAAAAAACTATGCGTTTCCTGAAATAGGAGCAAACATTTGTTCACCCAATCTTGATGATACTTGCAGGTAATGACCAGTACACCAATCCCACTTGACTCACCAAATTTTGTTCTTCTAGTTTAAACCGTTCCTTGTCAGTAACCGTTTTCATGTTTAGGTTTCACCCTGTTTTCTCCAATAGGATACATGTATTTGGAACTCTAAATCAAACATGGTTTGTGCTAGCTCTTTGAAACTTGGCACAATAATGTAGTCCCAAGTTCTATCACTATGGTTTGTGTCCTATTGAAGTAGCCCCAAAGAGAGACTGACGAGAATCACTTTCATTGAAAGGGGTTTCCAAGCTTCCAAAAAACTACGAGTTTCCTGAAATCTCAGCAAACATTTTTTCACCCAATCTTGATGATAGTTGCAGGTAATGACCAGTACTCCAATCCCACTTGGCTCACCAAATTTCGTTCTTCTAGGTTAAATCGTTCATTTGCAGTAACCATTTTCATGTTTAGGTTTCACTCTGTTTTCTCCTATATGGATACATGTAGTTGGAACTCTAAATCAAACACATTTGCGCTAGCTCTTTGACACTTGGCACAATAATGTAGTTCCATGTTCTATATCTATGGTTTGTGTCCTATTGAAGTAGCCCCAAGCAGAGACTGACGAGAATCACTTCAATTGAATGGGGTTGCCAAGCTTCAAAAAAACAACGAGTTTCATGAATTCTCAGCCTACGTTTTTTCACCCAATCTTGATGATAATTGCAGGTAATGATCAGTACACCAATCCCACTTGCCTCACAAAATTTCGTACTTCTAGGTTTAACCGTTCCTTTGCAGTAACCGTTTTCATGTTTAGGTTTCAATCTGTTTTCTCCTATATAGATACATGTAGTTGGAACTCTAAATCAAACACGGTTTGTGCTAGCTCTTTGAAATTGGCACAATAATGTAGTTCCAAGTTCTATCACTCTGGTTTGTGCCCTATTGAAGTAGCCCCAAGCAGAGACTTGACGAGAATCACTTTCATTGAAAGGGGTTGCCAAGCTTCCAAAAAACTACGAGTTTCCTGAATTCTCAGCCAAAATTTTTTCACCCAATCTTGATCATACTTGCAGGTAATGATCAGTACACCAATCCCACTTGGCTCACCAAATTTCGTTCTTGTAGGTTAAACCGTTCCTTTGCAGTAACCGTTTTCATATTTAGGTTTCACTCTGTTTTCTTCTATATGGATACATGTAGTTCGAACTCTAAATCAAACACGGTTTGTGCTACCTCTTTGAAACTTGGCACAATAATGTAGTTCCATGATCGATCACTATGGTTTGTGTCCAATTGAAGTAGCCCCAAACAAAGACTGACGAGAATCACTTTCATGAAAGGGGTTGCCAAGCTTCCAAAAAACTACGAGTTTCCTGAAATCTCAGCAACCATTTTTTCACCCAATCTTGATGATACTTGCAGGTAATGATCAGTACACCAATCCCACTTGGCTCACCAAATTTCGTTCTACTAGTTTACACCATTCCTTTGCAGTAACCGTTTTCATGTTTAGGTTTCACTCTGTTTTCTCCTATATGGATACATGTAGTTGAAACTCTAAATCAAACACGGTTTGTGCTAGCTCTTTGACACTTGGCACAATAATGTAGTTCCAAGTTCTATCGCTATGGTTTTTGTCCTATTGAAGTAGCCCCAAGCAGAGACTGACGAGAATAACTTCAATTGAAAGGGGTTGCCAAGCTTCAAATAAACTACGATTTTCCTGAATTCTCAGCAAACATTTCTTCATCCAATCTTGATGATACTTGCAGGTAATGATCAGTACACCAATCCTACTTGGCTCACCAAATTTCGTTCTTCTAGGTTAAACCGTTCCTTTGCAGTAACCGTTTTCAAGTTTAGGTTTCACTCTGTTTTCTCCTATAGGATACATGTAGTTGGAACTCTAAATCAAACAAGGTTTGTGCTAGCTCTTTGAAACTTGGCACAATAATGTAGTTCCAAGTTCTATCACTCTGGTTTGTGACCTACTGAAGTAGCCCCAAGCAGAGACTGACGAGAATCACTTTCATTGAAAGGGGTTGCCAAGCTTCCAAAAAACTACAAGTTTCCGGAAATAGCAGCAAACATTTTTTCTCACAATCTTGATGATACTTGCAGGTAATAACCAGGACACCAATCCCACTTGGCTCACCAAATTTCGTTCTTCTAGGTTAAACCGTTCCTTTGCAGTAACCGTTTTCATGTTTAGGTTTCACTCTGTTTTCTCCTATATGGATACATGTAGTTGGAACTCCAAATCTAACTCGGTTTGTGCTAACTGTTGGAAACTTAGCACAATAATGTAGTTCCAAGTTCTATCGCTAAGGTTTGTTTGCTATTGAAGTAGCCCCAAGCAGAGACTGACGAGAATCACTTTCATTGAAAGGGGTTGCCAAGCTTCCAAAAAACTACGAGTTTCTTGAAATCTCAGCAAACATTTTTTCACCCAATCTTGATTATACTTGCAGGTAATGATCAGTACACCAATCCCACTTGGCTCAGCAAATTTCGTTCTTCTAGGTTAAACCGTTCCTTTGCAGTAACCGTTTTCATGTTTAGGTTTCACTCTGTTTTCTCCTATATGGATACATGTAGTTGGAACTCTAAATCAATCACTGTTTGTGCTAGCTCTTTGAAACTTGGCACAATAATGTAGTTCCAAGTTCTATATCTATGGTTTGTGTCCTATTGAAGTAGCCCAAGCAGAGACTGACGAGTATCACTTTCATTGAAAGGGGTTGCCAAGCTTCCAAAAAACTACGAGTTTCCTGAATTCTCAGCCTACATTTTTTCACCCAATCTTGATGATACTTGCAGGTAATGGTCAGTTCACCAATCCCACTTGGCTCACCTAATTTCGTACTTCTAGGTTAAACCGTTCCTTTGCAGTAACCGTTTTCATGTTTAGGTTTCACTCTGTTTTCTCCTATATGGTTACATGTAGTTGGAACTCTAAATCAAACACGGTTTGTGCTAGCTCTTTGAAAACTTGGCACAATAATGTAGTTCCAAGTTGTATCGCTATGGTTTCTGTCCTATTGAAGTAGGCACAAGCAGAGACTGACGAGAATCACTTTCATTGAAAGGGGTTGCCAAGCTTCCAAAAAAACTACGAGTTTCCTGAATTCTCAGCAAAAATTTTTTTACCCAATCTTGATGATACTTGCAGGTAGTGATCAGTACACCAATCCCACTTGGCTCACCAAATTTCCTTCTTCTAGGTTAAACCGTTCCTTTGCAGTAACCGTTTTCATGTTTAGGTTTCACTCTGTTTTCTTCTATATGGATACATGTAGTTGGAAATCTAAATCAAACACGGTTTGTGCTAGCTGTTTGAAACTTGGCACAATAATGTAGTTCCAAGTTCTACCGCTATGGTTTGTGTCCTATTGAAGTAGGCCCAGGCAGAGACTGATGAGAATCACTTTCATTGAAAGGGGTTGCCAAGCTTCCAAAAAAATATGAGTTTCCGGAAATCTCAGCAAACATTTTTTCACACAATCTTGATGATACTTCCATTTAATGATCAGTACACCAATCCCACTTGGCTCACCAAAATTCGTTCTTGTAGGTTAAACCGTTCCTTTGCAGTAACCGTTTTCATGTTTAGGTTTCACTCTGTTTTCTCCTATATGGATACATGTAGTTGGAACTCTAAATCAAACACGGTTTGTGCTAGCTCTTTGAAACTTGGCACAATAATGTAGTTCCAAGTTCTATCGCTATGGTTTGTGTCCTATTGAAGTAGCCCCAAAGAGAGACTGACGAGAATCACTTTCATTAAAGGGGTTGCCAAGCTTCAAAAAAACTACGAGTTTCCGGAAATCTCAGCAACCATTTTTTCACCCGTTCGTGATGATACTTGCAGGTAATGATCAGTACACCAATCCCACTTGGCTCACCAAATTTCGTTCTTCTAGTTTACACCGTTCCTTTGCAGTAACCGTTTTCATGTTTAGGTTTCACTCTGTTTTCTCCTATATGGATACATGTAGTTTAAACTCTAAATCAAACACGGTTTGTGCTAGCTCTTTGACACTTGGCACAATAATGTAGTTCCAAGTTCTATATCTATGGTTTGTGTCCTATTGAAGTAACCCCAAGCAGAGACTGACGAGAATCACTTCAATTGAAAGGGGTTGCCAAGCTTCCAAAAAACTACGAGTTTCCTGAATTCTCAGCCTACATTTTTTCACCCAATGTTGATGACACTTGCAGGTAATGATCATTACACCAATCCCACTTGGCTCACCAAATTTCGTACTTCTAGGTTAAACCGTTCCTTTGCAGTAACCGTTTTCATGTTTAGGTTTCACTCTGTTTTTCTCCTATATGGTTACATGTATTTGGAACTCTAAATCAAACTCGATTTGTGCTCGCTGTTGGAAAGTTGGCACAATAATGTAGTTCCAAGTTCTATCGCTAAGGTTTGTTTGCTATTGAAGTAGCCCCAAGCAGAGACTGACGAGAATCACTTTAATTGAATGGGGTTGCCAAGCTTCCAAAAAACTACGAGTTTCCTGAAATCTCAGCAAACATTTTTTCACCCAATCTTGATGATACTTGCAGGTAATGACCACTACACCAATCCCACTTGGCTCACCAAATTTCGTTCTTCCAGGTTAAACCGTTCCTTGTCAGTAACCGTTTTCATGTTTAGGTTTCACTCTGTTTTCTCCTATAGGATACATGTAGTTGGAACTCTAAATCAAACAAGGTTTGTTTTAGCTCTTTGACACTTGGCACAATTATGTAGTTCCAAGTTCTATCACTCTGGTTGTGCCCTATTGAAGTAGCCCCAAGCAGAGGATGACGAGATTCACTTCAATTGAAAGGGGTTGCCAAGCTTCCAAAAAACTACGAGGTTCCTGAATTCTCAGCCTATATTTTTTCACCCAATCTTGATGATACTTGCAGGTAATGATCAGTACACCAATCCCACTTGGCTCACCAAATTTCGTACTACTAGGTTAAACCGTTCCTTTGCAGTAACCGTTTTCATGTTTAGGTTTCACTCTGTTTTCTCCTATATGGATACATGTAGTTGGAACTCTAAATCAAACACGGTTTGTGATAGCTCTTTGACACTTGGCACAATAATGTAGTTCCAAGTTCTATATCTATGATTTGTGTCCTATTGAAGTAACCCCAAGCAGAGACTGACGAGAATCACTTCAATTGAAAGGGGTTGCCAAGCTTCCAAAAAACTACGAGGTTCCTGAATTCTCAGCCTATATTTTTTCACCCAATCTTGATGATACTTGCAGGTAATGATCAGTACACCAATCCCACTTGGCTCACCAAATTTAGTTCCTCTAGGTTAAACCGTTCCTTTGCAGTCACCGTTTTCATGTTTATGTTTCACTCTGTTTTCTCCTATATGGATACATGTAGTTGGAACTCTACATCAAACACGGTTTGTGCTAGCTCTTAGAAACTTGGCACAATAATGTAGTTCCATGTTCTATCGCTATGGTTTGTTTCCTATCGAAGTAGCCCCAAGCAGAGACTGACGAGAATCACTTTCATTGAAAGGGGTTGCCAAGCTTTCAAAAAACTACGAGTTTCCTGAAATCTCAGCAAATATTTTTTCACCCAATCTTGATGATACTTGCAGGTAATGATCAGTACACCAATCCTACTTGGCTCACCTAATTTCGTTCTTCTAGGTTAAACCGTTCCTTAGCAGTAACCTTTTTCATGTTTAGGTTTCACTCTGTTTTCTCCTATAGGATACATGTAGTTGGAACTCTAAATCAAACAAGGTTTGTGCTAGCTCTTTGAAACTTGGCACACTAATGTAGTTCCAAGTTCTATCACTCTGGTTTGTGCCCTATTGAAGTAGCCCCAAGCAGAGACTGACGAGAATCACTTTCAATGAAAGGGGTTGCCAAGCTTCCAAAAAACTACGAGTTTCCTGAAATAGGGCAAACATTTGTTCACCCAATCTTGATGATACTTGCAGGTAATGACCAGTACACCAATCCCACTTGGCTCTCCAAATTTCGTTCCTCTAATTTAAACTGTTCCTTTGCAGTAAACGTTTTCATGTTTAGGTTTCACTCTGTATTCTCCTATAGGATACATGTATTTGGAACTCTAAATCAAACACGGTTTGTGCTAGCTCTTTGAAACTTGGCACAATAATGTAGTCCCATGTTCTATCGCTATGGTTTGTGTCCTATTTAAGTAGCCTCAAGCAGAGACTGACGAGAATCACTTTCATTGAAAGGGGTTGCCAAGCTTACAAAAAACTACGAGTTTCCGGAAATCTCAGCAAACATTTTTTCACCCAATCTTGATGATACTTGCAGGTAATGACCAGTACAACAATCCCACTTGGCTCACCAAATTTCGTTCTTCTAGGTTTAAATCGTTCCTTTGCAATAACCATTTTCATGTTCAGGTTTCACTCTGTTTTCTCCTATATGGATACATGTAGTTGGAACTCTAAATCAAACACGGTTTGTGCTAGCTCTTTGACACTTGGCACAATAATGTAGTTCCAAGTTCTATATCTATGGTTTGTGTCCTTTTGAAGTAGCCCCAAGCAGAGACTGACGAGAATCTCTTCAATTGAAAGGGGTTGCCAAGCTTCCAAAAAACTACGAGTTTCCTGAATTCTCAGCCTACATTTTTTCACCCACTCTTGATGATACTTGCAGGTAATGATCAGTACACCAATCCCACTTGGCTCACCAAATTTCTTTATTCTAGGTTAAACCGTTCCTTTGCAGTAACCGTTTTCATGGTTAGGTTTCACTCTGTTTTCTCCTATATGGATACATGTAGTTGGAACTCTAAATCAAACACGGTTTGTGCTAGCTCTTTGAAACTTGGCACAATAATGTAGTTCCAAGTTGTATCACTATGGTTTCTGTCCAATTGAAGTAGCCACAAGCAGAGACTGACGAGAATCTCTTCAATTGAAAGGGGTTGCCAAGCTTCCAAAAAACTACGAGTTTCCTGAATTCTCAGCCTATATTTTTTCACCCAATCTTGATGATACTTGCAGGTAATGATCAGTACACAAATCCCACTTGGCTCACCAAATTTCGTACTTCTAGGTTCAACCGTTCCTTTGCAGTAACCGTTTTCATGTTTATTTTTCACTCTGTTTTCTCCTATATGGATACATGTAGTAGGAACTGTAAATCAAACTCGGTTTGTGCTAGGTGTTGGAAACTTGGCACAATAATGTAGTTCCATGTTCTTTCGCTAAGGTTTGTTTGCTATTGAAGTAGCCCCAAGCAGAGAGTGACGAGAATCACTTTAATTGAATGGGGTTGCCAAGCTTCCAAAAAACTATGAGTTTCCTGAAATAGCAGCAAACATTTTTTCACCCAATCTTGATGATACTTGCAGGTAATGACCAGTACACCAATCCCACTTGGCTCACCAAATTTCGTTCTTCTAGGTTAAACCGTTCCTTGGCAGTAAACGTTTTCATGTTTAGGTTTCACTCTGTTTTCTCCTATAGGATACATGTAGTTGGAACTCTAAATCAAACAAGGTTTGTGCAAGCTCTTTGAAACTTGGCACAATTATGTAGTTCCAAGTTCTATCACTCTGGTTTGTGCCCTATTGAAGTAGCCCCAAGCAGAGACAGACGAGAATCACTTCAATTGAAAGGGGTTGCCAAGCTTCCAAAAAACTACGAGTTTCCTGAAATCTCAGCAAACATTTTTTCACCCAATCTTGATGACACTTGCAGGTAATGATCAGTACACCAATCCTACTTGATTCACCAAATTTCGTTCTTCTAGGTTAAACCGTTCCTTTGCAGTCACCGTTTTCATGTTTAGGTTTCACTCTGTTTTCTCCTATATGGATACATGTAGTTGGAACTCCAAATCTAACTCGGTTTGTGCTAGCTCGTTCAAACCTGGCACAATAATGTAGTTCCAAGTTCTATCACTCTGGTTTGTGACCTATTGAAGTAGCCCCAAGCAGAGACTGACGAGAATCACTTTCATTGAAAGGGGTTGCCAAGCTTCCAAAAAACTACAAGTTTCCGGAAATAGCAGCAAACATTTTTTCACCCAATCTTGATGATACTTGCAGGTAATGACCAGTACACCAATCCCACTTGGCTCACCAAATTTCGTTCTTCTAGGTTAAACCGTTCCTTGTCAGTAACCGTTTTCATGTTTAGGTTTCACTCTGTTTTCTCCTATAGGATACATGTAGTTGGAACTCTAAATCAAACAAGGTTTGTGCTAGCTCTTTGAAACTTGGCAAAATTATGTAGTTCCAAGTTCTATCACTCTGGTTTGTGCCCTATTGAAGTAGCCCCAAGCAGAGACTGACGAGAATCACTTCAATTGAAAGGGGTTGTCAAGCTTCCAAAAAACTACGAGTTTCCTGAAATCTCAGCAAACATTTTTTCACCCAATCTTGATGACACTTGCAGGTAATGATCAGTACACCAATCCTACTTGACTCACCAAATTTCGTTCTTCTAGGTTATACCGTTCCTTTGCAGTCACCGTTTTCATGTTTAGGTTTCACTCTGTTTTCTCCTATAGGATACATGTAGTTGGAACTCTAAATCAAACAAGGTTTGTGCTAGCTCTTTGAAACTTGGCACAATAATGTAGTTCCAACTTCTATCACTCTGGTTTGTGACCTATTGAAGTAGCCCCAAGCAGAGACTGACGAGAATCACTTTCATTGAAAGGGGTTGCCAAGCTTCCAAAAAACTACAAGTTTCCGGAAATAGCATCAAACATTTTTTCACCCAATCTGGATGATACTTGCAGGTAATGATCACTACACCAATCCCACTTGGCTCACCAAATTTCGTTCTTCTAGGTTAAATCGTTCCTTAGCAGTAACCATTTTCATGTTTAGTTTTCACTCTGGTTTCTCCTATATGAATACATGTAGTTGGAACTCTAAATCAAACACGGTTTGTGCTAGCTCTTTGAAACTTGGCACAATAATGTAGTTCCAAGTTCTATCGCTATGGTTTGTGTCCTATTGAAGTAGCGCCAAGCAGAGACTGACGAGAATCACTTTCATTGAAAGGGGTTGCCAAGCTTCCAAAAAACTACGAGTGTCCTGAAATCTCAGCAAACATTTTTTCACCCAATCTTGATGATACTTGCAGGTAATGATCACTACACCAATCCCACTTGGCTCACCAAATTTCGTTCTTCTAGGTTAAATCGTTCATTTGCAGTAACCATTTTCATCTTTAGGTTTCACTCTGTTTTCTCCTATATGGATACATGTAGTTGGAACTCTAAATCAAACACGGTTTGTGCTAGCTCTTTGAAACTTGGCACAATAAAGTAGTTCCAAGTTCTATCGCTATGGTTTGTGTCCTATTGAAGTAGCCCCAAGCAGAGACTGACGAGAATCACTTTCAATGAAAGGGGTTGCCAAGCATTCAAAAACCTACGAGTTTCCTGAAATCTCAGCAAATATTTTTTCACCCAATCTTGATGATACGTGCAGGTAATGATCAGTACACCAATCCTACTTGGCTCACCAAATTTCGTTCTTCTAGGTTAAACCGTTCCTTTGCAGTAACCGTTTTCAA
The DNA here is from genome assembly GCF_045843805.1 of Urocitellus parryii. NCBI lineage: Eukaryota > Metazoa > Chordata > Mammalia > Rodentia > Sciuridae > Urocitellus > Urocitellus parryii. Next base: position 16,749 of record NW_027552165.1, read on the forward strand.
TTTAGGTTTCACTCTGTTTTCTCCTATATGGATACATGTAGTTGGAACTCTAAATCAAACACGGTTTGTGCTAGCTCTTTGAAACTTGGCACAATAATGTAGTTCCAAGTACGATCCCTCTGGTTTGTGCCCTATTGAAGTAGCCCCAAGCAGAGACTGACGAGAATCACTTTCATTGAAAGGGGTTGCCAAGCTTCCAAAAAAACTACGAGTTTCCTGAATTCTCATCCAAAATTTTTTCACCCAATCTTGATGATACTTGCAGGTAATGATCAGTACACCAATCCCACTTGGCTCACCAAATTTCGTTCTTCTAGGTTAAACCGTTCCTTTGCAGTAACCGTTTTCATGTTTAGGTTTCACTCTGTTTTCTTCTATATGGATACATGTAGTTGGAACTCTAAATCAAACACGGTTTGTGCTAGCTCTTTGAAACTTGGCACAATAATGTAGTCACAAGTTCTATCGCTATGGTTTGTGTCCTATTGAAGTAGCCCCAAGCAGAGACTGACAAGAATCACTTTCATTGAAAGGGGTGGCCAAGCTTCCAAAAAACTACGAGTTTCCTGAAATCTCAGCAAACATTTTTTCACCCAATCTTGATGATACTTGCAGGTAACGACCAGTACACCAATCCCACTTGGCTCACCAAATTTCGTTCTTCTAGGTTAAACCGTTCCTTTGCAGTAACCGTTTTCAAGTTTAGGTTTCACTCTGTTTTCTCCCATAGGATACTTGTAGTTGGAACTCAAAAACAAACAAGGTTTGTGCTAGTGCTTTGAAACTTGGCACAATAATGTAGTTCCAAATTCTATCACTCTGGTTTGTGACCTATTGAAGTAGCCCCAAGCAGAGACTGACGAGAATCACTTTCATTGTAAGGGGTTGCCAAGCTTCCAAAAAACTACAAGTTTCCGGAAATAGCAGCAAACATTTTTTCACCCAATCTTGATGATACTTGCAGGTAATGATCACTACACCAATCCCACTTGGCTCACCAAATTTCGTTCTTCTAGGTTAAATCGTTCCTTTGCAGTAACCATTTTCATGTTTAGGTTTCACTCTGTTTTCTCCTATAGGATACATGTAGTTGGAACTCTAAATCAAACACGGTTTGTGCTAGCTCTTTGAAACTTGGCACAATAATGCAGTTCCAAGTTCTATATCAATGGTTTGTGTCCTATTGAAGTAGCCCAAGCAGAGACTGACGAGAATCACTTTCATTGAGATGGGTTGCCAAGCTTCCAAAAACTACGAGTTTCCTGAAATCTCAGCAAACATATTTCACCCAATCTTGATGATACTTGCAGGTAATGATCAGTACACCAATCCCACTTGGCTCACCAAATTTCGTTCCTCTAGTATAATCCGTTCCTTTGCAGTAACCGTTTTCATGTTTAGGTTTCACTCTGTTTTCTCCTATATGGATACATGTAGTTGGAACTCTAAATCAAACACGGTTTGTGCTAGCTCTTTGAAACTTGGCACAATAATGTAGTTCCAAGTTGTATCGATATGGTTTGTGTCCTATTGAAGTAGCCCCAAGCCCAGACTGACGAGAATCACTTTCATTGAAAGGGGTTGCCAAGCTTCCAAAATAACTACGAGTTTCCTGAAATCTCAGCCAAAATTTTTTCACCCAATCTTGATGATACTTGCAGGTAATGATCAGTACACCAATCCCACTTGGCTCACCAAATTTCGTTCTTCTAGGTTAAACCGTTCTTTGCAGTAACCGTTTTCAATTTAGCTTTCACTCTGTTTTCTCCTATAGGATACATGTAGTTGGACCTCTAAATCAAACAAGGTTTGTGCTAGCTCTTTGAAACTTGGCACAATAATGTAGTTCCAAGTTCTATCACTCTGGTTTGTGCCCTAATGAAGTAGCCCCAAGCAGAGACTGACGAGAATCACTTTCAATGAAAGGGGTTGCAAAGCTTCCAAAAAACTACGAGTTTCCTGAAATCTCAGCAAACATTTTTTCACCCAATCTTGATGACACTTGCAGGTAATGATCACTACACCAATCCTACTTGGCTCACCAAATTTCGTTCTTCTAGGTTAAACCGTTCCTTTGCAGTAACCTTTTTCATGTTTAGGTTTTCACTCTGTTTTCTCCTATAGGATACATGTATTTGGAACTCTAAATCAAACACGGTTTGTGCTAGCTCTTTGAAACTTGGCACAATAATGTAGTCACAAGTTCTATCGCTATGGTTTGTGTCCTATTGAAGTAGCCCCAAGCAGAGACTGACGAGAATCACTTTCATTGAAAGGGGTTGCCAAGCTTCCAAAAAACTACGAGTTTCCTGAAATCTCAGCAAACATTTTTTCACCCAATCTTGATGATACTTGCAGGTAATGACCAGTACACCAATCCCACTTGGCTCACCAAATTTCGTTCTTCTAGGTTAAACCGTTCCTTTGCAGTAACCGTTTTCAAGTTTAGGTTTCACTCTGTTTTCTCCTATAGGATACATGTAGTTGGAACTCTAAAACAAACAAGGTTTGTGCTAGCGCTTTTGAAACTTGGCACAATAATGTAGTTCCAAGTTCTATTGCTATGGTTTGTGTCCTATTGAAGTAGCGCCAAGCAGAGACTGACGAGAATCACTTTCATTGAAAGGGGTAGCCAAGCTTCCAAAAAACTACGAGTTTCCTGAAATCTCAGCAAACATTTTTTCACCCAATCTTGATGATACTTGCAGGTAATGATCACTACACCAATCCCACTTGGCTCACCAAATTTCGTTCTTCTAGGTTAAATCGTTCATTTGCAGTAACCATTTTCAGGTTTAGGTTTCACTCTGTTTTCTCCTATATGGATACATGTAGTTGGAACTCTAAATCAAACACGGTTTGTGCTAGCTCTTTGAAACTTGGCACAATGAAGTAGTTCCAAGTTCTATCGCTATGGTTTGTGTCCTATTGAAGTAGCCCCAAGCAGAGACTGACGAGAATCACTTTCAATGAAAGGGGTTGCCAAGCTTTCAAAAACCTACGAGTTTCCTGAAATCTCAGCAAATATTTTTTCACCCAATCTTGATGATACGTGCAGGTAATGATCAGTACACCAATCCTACTTGGCTCACCAAATTTCGTTCTTCTAGGTTAAACCGTTCCTTTGCAGTAACCGTTTTCAATTTAGGTTTCACTCTGTTTTCTCCTATATGGATACATGTAGTTGGAACTCTAAATCAAACACGGTTTGTGCTAGCTCTTTGAAACTTGGCACAATAATGTAGTTCCAAGTACGATCCCTCTGGTTTGTGCCCTATTGAAGTAGCCCCAAGCAGAGACTGACGAGAATCACTTTCAATGAAAGGGGTTGCGATGCTTCCAAAAAACTACGAGTTTCCTGAAATAGGAGCAAATATTTTTTTAACCAATCTTGATGATACTTGCAGGTAATGATCAGTACACCAATCCTACTTGGCTCACCAAATTTCCTTCTTCTAGGTTAAACCGTTCCTTTGCAGTAACCGTTTTCAAGTTTAGGTTTCACTCTGTTTTTTCCTATAGGATATATGTAGTTAGAACTATAAATCAAACAAGGTTTGTGCTAGCTCTTTGAAACTTGGCACAATAATGTAGTTCCAAGTTCTATCACTCTGGTTTGTGACCTATTGAAGTAGCCCCTAGCAGAGACTGACGAGAATCACTTTCATTGAAAGGGTTTGCCAAGCTTCCAAAATACTACGAGTTTCCTGAAATCTCAGCAAACATATTTCACCCAATCTTGATGATACTTGCAGATAATGATCAGTACACCAATCATACTTGGCTCACCAAATTTAGTTCCTCTAGTTTAAACCGTTCCTTTGCAGTAACCGTTTTCATGTTTAGGTTTCACTCTGTTTTCTCCTATATGGATACATGTAGTTGGAACTCTAAATCAAACACGGTTTGTGCTAGCTCTTTGAAACTTGGCACAATAATGTAGTTCCAAGTTGTATCGATATGGTTTGTGTCCTATTGAAGTAGCCCCAAGCCCAGACTGACGAGAATCACTTTCATTGAAAGGGGTTGCCAAGCTTCCAAAATAACTACGAGTTTCCTGAAATCTCAGCAAACATTTTTTCACCCAATCTTGATGATACTTGCAGATAATGATCAGTACACCAATCCCACTTGGCTCACCAAATTTAGTTCCTCTAGTTTAAACCGTTCCTTTGCAGTAACCGTTTTCATGTTTAGGTTTCACTCTGTTTTCTCCTATATGGATACATGTAGTTGGAACTCTAAATCAAACACGGTTTGTGCTAGCTCTTTGAAACTTGGCACAATAATGTAGTTCCAAGTTGTATCGATATGGTTTGTGTCCTATTGAAGTAGCCCCAAGCCCAGACTGACGAGAATCACTTTCATTGAAACGGGTTGCCAAGCTTCCAAAATAACTACGAGTTTCCTGAAATCTCAGCAAACATTTTTTCACCCAATCTTGATGATAATTGCAGGTAATGATCAGTACACCAATCCCACTTGGCTCACCAAATTTCGTTCTTCTAGGTTAAACCGTTCCTTTGCAGTAACCGTTTTCATGTTTAGGTTTCACTCTGTTTTCTTCTATATGGATACATGTATTTGGAACTCTAAATCAAACACTGTTTGTGCTAGCTGTTTGAAACTTTGCAAAATAATGTAGTTGCAAGTTCTATCGCTATGGTTTGTGTCCTATTGAAGTAGCCCCAGGCAGAGACTGATGAGAATCACTTTCATTGAAAGGGGTTGCGAAGCTTCCAAAAAACTACGAGTTTCCTGAAATGCAGCAAACATTTTTCGCCCAATCTTGATGATACTTGCAGGTAATGATCAGTACACCAATCCCACTTGTCTCCCCAAATTTCGTTCTTCTAGGTTAAACCGTTCCTTTGCAGTAACCGTTTTCATGTTTAGATTTCACTCTGTTTTCTCCTATATGGATACATGTAGTTGGAACTCTAAATCAAACACGGTTTGTGCTAGCTCTTTGAAACTTGGCACAATAATGCAGTTCCAAGTTCTATATCAATGGTTTGTGTCCTATTGAAGTAGCCCAAGCAGAGACTGACGAGAATCACTTTCATTGATATGGGTTGCCAAGCTTCCAAAAACTACGAGTTTCCTGAAATCTCAGCAAACATATTTCACCCAATCTTGATGATACTTGCAGGTAATGATCAGTACACCAATCCCACTTGGCTGACCAAATTTCGTTCCTCTAGTTTAAACCGTTCCTTTGCAGTAACCGTTTTCATGTTTAGGTTTCACTCTGTTTTCTCCTATATGGATACATGTAGTTGGAACTCTAAATCAAACACGGTTTGTGCTAGCTCTTTGAAACTTGGCACAATAATGTAGTTCCAAGTTGTATCGATATGGTTTGTGTCCTATTGAAGTAGCCCCAAGCCCAGACTGACGAGAATCACTTTCATTGAAAGGGGTTGCCAAGCTTCCAAAATAACTACGAGTTTCCTGAAATCTCAGCAAACATTTTTTCGCCCAATCTTGATGATACTTGCAGGTAATGATCAGTACACCAATCCCACTTGGCTCACCAAATTTCGTTCTTCTAGGTTAAACCGTTCCTTTGCAGTAACCGTTTTCATGTTTAGGTTTCTCTCTGTTTTCTTCTATATGGATACATGTATTTGGAACTCTAAATCAAACACTGTTTGTGCTAGCTGTTTGAAACTTTGCACAATAATGTAGTTCCAAGTTCTATCGCTATGGTTTGTGTCCTATTGAAGTAGCCCAGGCAGAGACTGACGAGAATCACTTTCATTGAAAGGGGTTGCAAAGCTTCCAAAAAACTACGAGTTTCCTGAATTCTCAACCTACATTTTTCACCCAATCTTGATGATACTTGCAGTTAATGATCAGTACACCAATCCCACTTGGCTCACAAATTTCGTTCTTCTAGGTTAAACCGTTCTTTGCAGTAACCGTTTTCAATTTAGCTTTCACTCTGTTTTCTCCTATAGGATACATGTAGTTGGAACTCTAAATCAAACAAGGTTTGTGCTAGCTCTTTGAAACTTGGCACAATAATGTAGTTCCAAGTTCTATCACTCTGGTTTGTGCCCTAATGAAGTAGCCCCAAGCAGAGACTGACGAGAATCACTTTCAATGAAAGGGGTTTCAAAGCTTCCAAAAAACTACAAGTTTCCTGAAAAATCTCAGCAAACATTTTTTCACCCAATCTTGATGACACTTGCAGGTAATGATCACTACACCAATCCTACTTGGCTCACCAAATTTCGTTCTTCTAGGTTAAACCGTTCCTTTGCAGTAACCGTTTTCAAGTTTAGGTTTCACTCTGTTTTCTCCTATAGGATACATGTAGTTGGAACTCTAAAACAAACAAGGTTTGTGCTAGCGCTTTGAAACTTGGCACAATAATGAAGTTCCAAGTTCTATTGCTATGGTTTGTGTCCTATTGAAGTAGCGCCAAGCAGAGACTGACGAGAATCACTTTCATTGAAAGGGGTAGCCAAGCTTCCAAAAACTACGAGTTTCCTGAAATCTCAGCAAACATTTTTTCACCCAATCTTGATGATACTTGCAGGTAATGATCACTACACCAATCCCACTTGGCTCACCAAATTTCGTTCTTCTAGGTTAAATCGTTCATTTGCAGTAACCATTTTCAGGTTTAGGTTTCACTCTGTTTTCTCCTATATGGATACATGTAGTTGGAACTCTAAATCAAACACGGTTTGTGCTAGCTCTTTGAAACTTGGCACAATGAAGTAGTTCCAAGTTCTATCGCTATGGTTTGTGTCCTATTGAAGTAGCCCCAAGCAGAGACTGACGAGAATCACTTTCAATGAAAGGGGTTGCCAAGCTTTCAAAAACCTACGAGTTTCCTGAAATCTCAGCAAATATTTTTTCACCCAATCTTGATGATACGTGCAGGTAATGATCAGTACACCAATCCTACTTGGCTCACCAAATTTCGTTCTTCTAGGTTAAACCTTTCCTTTGCAGTAACCGTTTTCAATTTAGGTTTCACTCTGTTTTCTCCTATAGGATACATGTATTTGGAACTCTAAATCAAACAAGGTTTGTGCTAGCTCTTTGAAACTTGGCACAATAATGTAGTTCCAATTTCTATCACTCTGGTTTGTGCCCTATTGAAGTAGCCCCAAGCAGAGACTGACGAGAATCACTTTCAATGAAAGGGGTTACGAAGCTTCCAAAAAACCACGAGTTTCCTGAAATCTCAGCAAACATTTTTTCACCCAATCTTGATGACACTTGCAGTTAATGATCAGTACACCAATCCTACTTGGCTCACCAAATTTCGTTCTTCTAGGTTAAACCGTTCCTTTGCAGTAACCTTTTTCATGTTTAGGTTTCACTCTGTTTTCTCCTATAGGATACATGTAGTTGGAACTCTAAAACAAATAAGGTTTGTGCTAGCGCTTTGAAACTTGGCACAATAATGTAGTTCCAAGTTCTATCACGCTTGTTTGTGACCTATTGAAGTAGCCCCAAGCAGAGACTGACGAGAATCACTTTCATTGAAAGGGGTTGCCAAGCTTCCAAAAAACTACAAGTTTCCCGGAAACAGCAGCAAACATTTTTTCACCCAGTCTTGATGATACTTGCAGGTAATGACCAGTACACCAATCCCACTTGGCTCACCAAATTTCGTTCCTCTAGGTTAAACCGTTCCTTGTCAGTAACCGTTTTCATGTTTAGGTTTCACTCTGTTTTCTCCTATAAGATACATGTATTTGGAACTCTTAATCAAACTCTGTTTGTGCTAGCTGTTTGAAACTTTGCACAATAATGTAGTTCCAAGTTCTATCGCTATGGTTTGTGTCCTATTGAAGTAGCCCCAGGCAGAGACTGACGAGAATCACTTTCATTGAAAGGGGTTGCCAAGCTTCCAAAAAACTACGAGTTTCCTGAATTCTCAGCCTACATTTTTTCACCCAATCTTGATGATACTTGCAGGTAATGATCAGTACACCAATCCCACTGGTTCACCATATTTCGTACTTCTAGGTTAAACAGTTCCTTTGCAGTAACCGTTTTCATGTTTAGGTTTCACTCTGTTTTCTCCTATATGGATACATGTAGATGGAACTCTAAATCAAACTCGGTTTGTGCTAGCTGTTGGAAACTTGCCACAATAATGTAGTTCCAAGTTCTATAGCTAAGGTTTGTTTGCTATTGAAGTATCCCCAAGCAGAGACTGACGAGAATCACTTCAATTGAAAAGGCGTTGCCAAGCTTCCAAAAAACTACGAGTTTCCGGAAATCTCAGCAAATATTTTTTCACCGAATCTTGATAATACTTGCAGGTAATGATCAGTACACCAATCCCACTTGGCTCACCAAATTTCGTTCTTCTAGTTTAAACCGTTCCTTTGCAGTAACCGTTTTCATGTTTCGTTTCACTCTGTTTTCTCCTATATGGATACATGTAGTTGTAACTCTAAATCAAACTCGGTTTGTGCTAGCTCTTTGAAACTTGGCACAATAATGTAGTTCCAAGTTCTATATCTATGGTTTGTGTCCTATTGAAGTAGCCCCCAAGCAGAGACTGACGAGAATCACTTTCATTGAAAGGGGTTGCCAAGCTTTCAAAAACTACGAGTTTCCTGAAATCTCAGCAAACATATTTCACCCTATCTTGATGATACTTGCAGGTAATGAATCAGTACAACAATCCCACTTGGCTCACCAAATTTCGTTCCTCTAGTTTAAACCGTTCTTTGCAGTAACCGTTTTCATGTTTAGGTTTCACTCTGTTTTCTCCTATACGGTTGCATGTAGTTGGAACTCTAATCAAACACGGTTTGTGCTAGCTCTTTGAAACTTGGCACAATAATGTACTTCCTAGTTCTATCGCTATGGTTTGTGTCCTATTGAAGTAGCCACAAGCAGAGACTGACGAGAATCACTTTGATTGAAAGGGGTTGCCAAGCTTCCAAAAAACTACGAGTTTCCTGAATTCTCAGCCAACATTTTTTCACCCAATATTGATGATACTTGCAGGTAATGATCAGTACACCAATCCCACTTGGCTCACCAAATTACGTTCTTCTAGGTTAAACCATTCCTTTGCATTAACCGTTTTCATGTTTAGGATTGACTCTTTTTTCTTCTATATGGATACATGTAGTTGGAATTCTAAATCAAACACGGTTTCTGCTAGCTGTTTGAAGCTTTGCACAATCATGTAGTTCCAAGTTCTATATCTATGGTTTGTGTCCTATTGAAGTAGCCCCAAGCAGAGACTGACGAGAATCACTTTCATTGAAAGGGGTGGCCAAGCTTCCAAAAAACTACGAGTTTCATGAAATCTCAGCAAACATTTTTCACCCAATGTTGATGATACTTGCAGGTAATGATCAGTATATCAAACCCACTTGGCTCACAAAATTTCGTTCTTCTAGGTTAAACCGTTCCTTTGCAGTAACCGTTTTCATGTTAGGTTTCACTCTGTTTCTCCTATATGGATACATGTAGTTGGAACTCTAAATCAAACACTGTTTGTGCTAGCTCTTTGAAACTTGGCACAATAATGATGTTCAAAGTTCGATCGCTATGATTTGTGCCCTATTGAAGTAGTCCCAAGCAGAGACTGACGAGAATCACTTTCATTGAAAGGGGTTGCCAAGCTTCCAAAAAACTGCGAGTTTCCAGAAATATCAGGAAATATTTTTGCACCCAATCTTGATGATACTTCCATTTATTCATCAGTACACCAATGATACTTGGCTCACCTAATTTCGATTTTCTAGGTTAAACAGTTCCTTTGCAGTAACCGTTTTTCAGGTTTAGGTTTCACTCTGTTTTCTCCTATATGGATACATGTAGTTGGAACTCTAAATCAAACACGGTTTCTGCTAGCTCTTTGAAACTTGGCACAATAATGAGTTCCAAGTTCTATCGCTATGGTTTCTGTCCTATTGAAGTAGCCCCAAGCAGAGACTGGCAAGAATCACTTTCATTGAAAGGGGATGCCAAGCTTCCAAAAACTACGAGTTTCTTGAAATCTCAGCAAACATTTTTTCACCCAATGTTGATGATACTTGCAGGTAATGATCAGTACACCAATCCCACTTGGCTCACCAAATTTCGTTCTTCTAGGTTAAACCGTTCCTTTGCAGTAACCGTTTTTATGTTTAGGTTTCATTCTGTTTTCTCCTATATGGATACATGTAGTTTGAACTCTAAATCAAACTCGGTTTGTGCTAGCTCTTTGAAACTTGGCACACTAATGTAGTTCCAGGTTCTATATCTACGGTTTGTGTAATATTGAAGTAGCCCCAAGCAGAGACTGACGAGAATCACTTTCATTGAAAGGGGTTGCCAAGCTTCCAAAAAACTACGAGTTTCCTGACGTCTCAGCAAACATTTTTTCACTCAATCTTTATGATACATGCAAGTAATTATCAGTACACCAATCCCCACTTGGCTCACCAAATTTCGTTCTTCTAGGTTAAACCGTTCCTTTGCAGTAACCGTTTAGATGTTTAGGTTTCACTCTGTTTTCTCCTATATGGATACACGTAGTTTGAACTCTAAATCAAACTCGGTTTGTGCTAGCTCTTTGAAACTTGGCACACTAATGTACTTCCAGGTTCTATATCTATGGTTTGTGTCCTATTGAAGTAGCCCCAAGCAGAGACTGACGAGAATCCCTTTCATTGAAAGGGGTTGCCAAGCTTCCAAAAAAATACGAGTTTCCGGAAATCTCAGCCAACATTTTTTTCACCCAATCTTGATGATACTTGCAGGTAATGATCACTACACCAATCCCACTTGGCTCACCAAATTTCGTTCTTCTAGGTTAAACTGTTCCTTTGCAGTAACCATTTTCATGTTTAGATTTCACTCTGTTCTCTCCTATATGGATACATGTAGTTGGAAGTCTAAATCAAACACGGTTTGTGCTAGCTCTTTGAAACTTGGCACATTAATGTAGTTCCAAGTTCAATCGCTATGGTTTGTGCCCTATTGAAGTAGCCCCAAGCAGAGACTGACGAGAATCACTTTCATTGAAAGGGGTTGCCAAGCTTCCAAAAAACTACGAGTTTCCGGAAATCTCAGCAAACATTTTTTCACCCAATCTTGATGATACTTGCAGGTAATGATCAGTATACCAAACCCACTTAGCTCACAAAATTTCGTTCTTCGAGGTTAAACCGTTCCTTTGCAGTAACCGTTTTCATGTTTAGGTTTCACTCTGTTTTCCACTATATAGATTCATGTAGTTGGAACTCTAAATCAAATACGGTTTGTGGTAGCTCTTTCAAACTTTGCAAAATAGTGTAGTTCCAAGTTCTATCGCTATCATTTGTTTCCTATTGATGTAGCCCAAAGCAGATACTGAGGAGAATCACTTTCATTGAAAGGGGTTGCCAAGCTTCCAAAAAACTACGAGTTTCCGGAAATCTTAGCAAGCATTTTTTCACCCAATCTTGATGATACTTTCAGGTAATTATCACTGCACCAATCCCAATTGGCTCACCAAATTTCATTCTTCTAGGTTAAACCGTTCCTTGGCAGGAACCGTTTTCATGTTTAGGTTCCACTCTGTTTTCTCCTATATGGATACCTGTAGTTGGAACTCTATATCAAACACGGTTTGTGCTAGCTCTTTTAAACTTGGCACAATAATGTAGTTCCAAATTCTTTCGCTATCGTTTGGTTCCTATTGAAGTAGCCCCAAGAGAGACTGACGAGAATCACTTTCATTGACAGGGGTTGCCGAGCTTCCAAAAAACTACGAGTTTCCTGAAATCTCAGCAAACATTTTTTCATCCAATCTTGATGATACTTGCAGGTAATGATCACTACATCAATCCCACCTGGCTCACCAAATTTCGTTCTTCTAGGTTAAACCGTTCCTTTGCAGTAACCGTTTTCATGTTTAGGTTTTCACTCTGTTTTCTCCTATATGGATACATGTAGTTTGAACTCTAAATCAAACTCGGTTTGTGCTAGCTCTTTGAAACTTGGCACACTAATGTAGTTCCAGGTTCTATATCTATGGTTTGTGTCCTATTGAAGTAAGCCCCAAGCAGAGACTGACGAGAATCACTTTCATTGAAAGGGGTTGGCAAGCTTCCAAAAAACTACGAGTTTCCGGAAATCTCAGCCAACATTTTTTCACCCAATCTTGATGATACTTCCAGGTAATTTTCACTACACCAATCACACCTGGCTCACCAAATTTCGTTCTTCTACGTTAAACCATTCCTTTGCAGTAACCGTTTTCATGTTTAGGTTTCACTCTGTTTTCTCCTATAGGATATATGTAGTTGGAACTCTAAATCAAACACGGTTTGTGCTAGCTCTTTGACACTTGGCACAATAATGTAGTTATAAGTTCTATCGCTATGGTATGTTTCGTATTGAGGTAGCCCGAAGCAGAGACTGGCAAGAATCACTTTCATTGAAAGGGGTTGCCAAGCTTCCAAAAAACTACGAGTTTCCGGAAATCTCAGCCAACATTTTTTCACCCAATCTTAATGATACTTGCAGGTAATGATCAGTACACCAATCCCACTTGGCTCACCAAATTTCGTTCTTCTAGGTTAAACCGTTCCTTTGCAGTCACCGTTTTCATGTTTAGGTTTCACTCTGTTTTCTCCTATATGGATACATGTAGTTGGAACTCTAAATCAAATACGGATTGTGGTAGCTCTTTCAAACTTTGCAAAATAGTGTAGTTCCAAGTTCTATCGCTATCATTTGTTTCCTCTTGATGTAGCCCAAAGCAGATACTGAGGAGAATCACTTTCATTGAAAGGGCTTGCCAAGCTTCCAAAAAACTTCGAGTTTCCGGAAATCTCAGCAAGCTTTTTTTCACCCAATCTTGATGATACTTGCAGGTAATAATCACTGCACAAATCCCAATTGGCTCACCAAATTTCATTTTTCTAGGTTAAACCGTTCCTTTGCAGCAACCGTTTTCATGTTTAGGTTTCACTCTGTTTTCTCCTATATGGATACATGTCGTTGGAACTCTAAATCAAACACGGTTTGTGCTAGCTCTTTGAAACTTGGCACAATAATATAGTTCCAAATTCTATCGCTAGCGTTTGGTTCCTATTGAAGTAGCCCCAAGAGAGACTGACGAGAATCACTTTCATTGACAGGGGTTGCCAAGCTTCCAAAAAAACTACGAGTTTCCTGAAATCTCAGCAAACACTTTTTCACCCAATCTTGATGATACTTGCAGGTAATGATCAGTACACCAATCCCACCTGGCTCACCAAATTTCGTTCTTGTAGGTTAAACCGTTCCGTTGCAGTAACCGTTTTCATGTTTAGGTTTCACTCTGTTTTCTCCATATGGATACATGTAGTTGGAACTCTAAATCAAACACGGTTTGTGCTAGCTCTTTGAAACTTGGCACAATAATGTAGTTCCAAGTTCTATATCTATGGTTTGTGTCCTATTGAAGTATCCCCAATCAGAGACTGACAAGAATGACTTTCATTGAAAGGGGTTGCCAAGCTTCCAAAGAAACTACGAGTTTCCTGTAATCTCAGCAAAATTTTTTTCACCCAATCTTGATGACACTTGCAGGTAATGACCAGTACACCAATCCCACTTGGCTCACCAAATTTCGTTCTTCTAGGTTAAACCGTTCCTTTGCAGTAACCGTTTTCATGTTTAGGTTTCACTCTGTTTTCTCCTATATGGATACATGTCGCTGGAACTCTAAATCAAAAACGGTTTGTGCTAGCTCTTTTGAAACATGACACAATAATGTAGTTCCAAGTACGATCGCTATTGTTTGTGCCCTATTGAAGTAGCCCCAAGCAGAGACTGACGAGAATCACTTTCATTGAAAGGGGTTGCCAAGCTTCCAAAAAACTAGGAGTTTCCTTGAATCAGCAATCAGTTTTTCACCGACTCTTGATGATATTTGCAGGTCATGATCTGTACTCCAATCCCACTTACCTCACCAAATTTTGTTCTTCTAGGTTAAACCGTTCCTTTGCAGTAACCGTTTTCCATGTTTAGGTTTCACTCTGTTTCCTCCTATATGAATACAAGTAGTTGGAACTCTAAATCAAACTCGTTTGGTGCTAGCTCTTTGACACTTGGCACAATAATGTAGTTCCAAGTTCGATATCTATGGTTTGTGTCCTATTGAAGTAGCCCCAATCAGAGACTGACGAGAATCACTTTCATTGAAAGGGGTTGCGAAGCTTCCAAAAAACTACGAGTTTCCTGAAATCTCAGCAAACATTTTTTCACCCAATCTTTATGATACATGCAGGTAATGATCAGTGCACCAATCCCACTTGGCTCACCAAATTTCGTTCTTGTAGGTTAAACCGTTCCGTTGCAGTAACCGTTTTCATGTTTAGGTTTCACTCTGTTTTCTCCTATATGGATACATGTAGTTGGAACTCTAAATCAAACACGGTTTGTGCTAGCTCTTTGGCACAATAATGTAGTTATAAGTTCTATCGCTATGGTATGTTTCGTACTGAAGTAGCCCCCAGCAGAGACTGACGAGAATCACTTTCATTGAAGCGGTTGCCAAGCTTCCAAAAAAACTACGAGTTTCCTGAAATCTCAGCAAACATTATTTCACCCCAATCTTGATGATACTTGCAGGTAATGATCAGTACACCATCCCACTTGGCTCACCAAATTTCGTTCTTCTAGGTTAAACCGTTCCTTTGCAGTCACCGTTTTCATGTTTAGGTTTCACTCTGTTTTCTCCTATATGGATACATGTAGTTGGAACTCTAAATCAAACACGGTTTGTGCTAGCTCTTTGGCCACAATAATGTAGTTATAAGTTCTATCGCTATGGTATGTTTCGTACTGAAGTAGCCCCCAGCAGAGACTGACGAGAATCACTTTCATTGAAAGCGGTTGCCAAGCTTCCAAAAAAACTACGAGTTTCCTGAAATCTCAGCAAACATTATTTCACCCAATCTTGATGATACTTGCAGGTAATGATCAGTACACCAATCCCACTTGGTCACCAAATTTTCGTTCTTCTAGGTTAAACCGTTCCTTTGCAGTCACCGTTTTCATGTTTAGGTTTCACTCTGTTTTCTCCTATATGGATACATGTAGTTGGAACTCTAAATCAAATACGGTTTGTGGTAGCTCTTTCAAACTTTGCAAAATAGTGTAGTTCCAAGTTCTATCGCTATCATTTGTTTCCTCTTGATGTAGCCAAAGCAGATACTGAGGAGAATCACTTTCATTGAAAGGGCTTGCCAAGCTTCCAAAAAACTACGAGTTTCCGGAAATCTCAGCAAGCATTTTTTCACCCAATCTTGATGATACTTGCAGGTAATAATCACTGCACGAATCCCAATTGGCTCACCAAATTTCCTTCTTCTAGGTTAAACCGTTCCTTTGCAGTAACCGTTTTTATGTTTAGGTTTCACTCTGTTTTCTCCTATATGGATACATGTAGTTTGAACTCTAAATCAAACTCGGTTTGTGCCAGGTCTTTGAAACTTGGCACACTAATGTAGTTCCAGGTTCTATATCTATGGTTTGTGTCCTATTGAAGTAGCCCCAAGCAGAGACTGACAAGAATCACTTTCATTGAAACGGGTTGCCAAGCTTCCAAAAAACTACGAGTTTCCTGAAATCTCAGCAAACCTTATTTCACCCAATCTTGATAATAGTCTCAGGTAATGATCAGTACACCAATCCCACTTGGCTCACCAAATTTCGTTCTTCTAGGTTAAACCGTTCCTTTGCAGTAACCGTTTTCATGTTTAGGTTTCACTCTGTTTTCTCCTATATGGATACATGTAGTTGGAACTCTAAATCAAACACGGTTTCTGCTAGCTCTTTGAAACTTGGCACAATAATGTAGTTCCAAGTTCTATCGCTTTGGTTTCTGTCCTATTGAAGTAGCCCGAAGCAGAGACTGGCAAGAATCACTTTCATTGAAAGGGGTTGCCAAGCTTCCAAAAAACTACGAGTTTCCTGAAATCTCCGCAAACATTTTTTCACCCAATCTGATGATACTTGCAGGTAATGATCAGTACACCAATCCCACTTGGTTCACCAAATTTCGTTCTTCTAGGTAAAACCGTTCCTTTGCAGTAACCTTTCATGTTTACGTTTCACTCTGTTTTCTCCTATATGGATATATGTAGCTGGGACTCTAAATCAAACACGGTTTGTGCTAGCTCTTTGAAACTTGACACAATAATGTAGTTCCAAGTTCTATCGCTATGGATTGTGTCCTATTGAAGTAGCCCCAAGCAGAGACTGAGGAGAATCACGTTCATTGAAAGGGGTTGCCAAGCTTCCAAAAAACTACGATTTTCCGGATATCTCAGCAAACATATTTCACCCAATCTTGATGATACTTGCAGGTAATGATTAGTACACCAATCCCACTTGGCTCAAAAAATTTCGTTCCTCTCGGTTTAACCGTTTTTTGCAGTAACCATTTTCATGTTTAGGTTTCACTCTGCTTTCTCCTATATTGATACATGTAGTTGGAACTCTATATCAAACACGGTTTGTGCTAGCTCTTTGAAACCTGGCACAATAATGTAGTTCCAAGTTCTATCGCTATGGTTTGTGCCCTATTGATGTATCCCCAAGCAGAGACTGACAAGAATCACTTTCATTGAAAGGGTTGCCAAGCTTACAAAAAACTACGAGTTCCGGAAATCTCAGCAAACAGTTTTTCACCCAATCTTGATGATACTTCCATTTAAGGATCGGTACACCAATCCCAATTGGCTCACCTAATTTTGTTCTTCTTGGTTAAACCATTCCTTTGCAGTAACCGTTTTCATGTTTAGGTTTCACTCTGTTTTCTCCTATATGGATATATGTAGTTAGAACACTAAATCAAACACAGTTTGTGCTAGCTCTTTGACACTTGGCACAATAATGTAGTTCCAAGTTCTATCGCTATGGTTTGTTTCATATTGAAGTAGCCCCAAGCAGAGACTGACGAGAATCACTTTCATTGACAGGGGTTGCGAAGCTTCCAAAAAAACTACGAGTTTCCTGAAATCTCAGCGAACATTTTTTCACCCAATCTTGATGATACTTGCAGGTAATGATCAGTACACCAATCCCACCTGGCTCACCAAATTTCGTTCTTGTAGGTTAAACCGTTCCGTTGCAGTAACCGTTTTCATGTTTAGGTTTCACTCTGTTTTCTCCCATATGGATACATGTAGTTGGAACTCTAAATCAAACACGGTTTGTGCTAGCTCTTTGAAACTTGGCACAATAATGTAGTTCCAAGGTCTATATCTATGGTTTGTGTCCAATTGAAGTAGCCCAAATCAGAGACTGACAAGAATGACTTTTATTGAAAGGGGTTGCCAAGCTTCCAAAGAAACTACGAGTTTCCTGTAATCTCAGCAAACTTTTTTTCACCAAATCTTTGATGATACTTGCAGGTAATGATCAGTACACCAATCCCACCACATGGCTCACCAAATTTCGTTCTTCTAGGTTAAACCGTTCCTTTGCAGTAACCGTTTTCATGTTTAGGTTTCACTCTGTTTTCTCCTATATGGATACATGTAGTTGGAACTCTAAATCAAACACGGTTTGTGCTAGCTCTTTGCAACATGGCACAATAATGTAGTTCCAAGTACGATCGCTATGGTTTGTGCCCTATTGAAGTAGCCCCAAGCAGAGACTGACGAGAATCACTTTCATTGAAAGGGGTTGCCAAGCTTCCAAAACCTAGGAGTTTCCTTGAATCTCAGCAATCAGTTTTTCACTGACACTTGATCATATATTGCAGGTCATGATCTCTACTCCAATCCCACTTACCTCACCAAATTTTGTTCTTCTAGGTTAAACCGTTCCTTTGCAGTAACCGTTTTCATGTTTAGGTTTCACTCTGTTTCCTCCTATATGGATACAGGTAGTTGGAAGTCTAAATCAAACTCGTTTGGTGCTAGCTCTTTGACACTTGGCACAGTAATGTAGTTCCAAGTTCGATATCTATGGTTTGTGTCCTATTGAAGTAGCCCTAAGCAGAGACTGACGAGAATCACTTTCATTGAAAGGGGTTGCGAAGCTTCCAAAAAACTACGAGTTTCCTGAAATCTCAGCAAACATTTTTTCACCCAATCTTTATGATACATGCAGGTAATGATCAGTGCACCAATCCCACTTGGCTCACCAAATTTCGTTCTTCTAGGTTAAACCGTTCCTTTGCAGTAACCGTTTTCAGGTTTAGGTTTCACTCTGTTTTCTCCTATATGGATACATGTAGTTGGAACTCTAAATCAAACACGGTTTGTGCTAGCTCTTTGAAACTTGGCACAATAATGTAGTTCCATGTTCTATCGCTATGGTTTGTGTCCTATTGAAGTAGCCCCAAGCAGAGACTGACAAGAATCACTTTCATTGAAAGGGGTTGCCAAGCTTCCAAAAATCTACGAGTTTCCTGAAATCTCAGCAAACATTTTTTCACCCAATCTTGATGATACTTGCAGGTAATGATCAGTACACCAATCCCACTTGGCTCACCAAATTTCGTTCTTCTAGGTTAAACCGTTCCTTTGCAGTAACCGTTTTCATGTTTATGTTTCACTCTGTTTTCTCCTATATGGACACATGTATTTGGAACTCTAAATCAAACACGGTTTGTGCTAGCTCTTTGACACTTGGCAGAATAATGTAGTTCCAAGTTCTATCGCTATGGTTTGTTTCGTATTGAAGTAGCCCCAAGCAGAGACTGACGAGAATCACTTTCATTGAAAGGGGTTGCGAAGCTTGCCAAAAAACTACGAGTTTCCTGAAATCTCAGCAAATATTATTTCACCCAATCTTGATGATACTTGCAGGTAATGATCAGTACACCAATCCCACCTGGCTCACCAAATTTCGTTCTTGTAAGTTAAACCGTTCCGTTGCAGTAACCGTTTTCATGTTTAGGTTTCACTCTGTTTTCACCCATATGGATACATGTAGTTGGAACTCTAAACCAAACACGGTTTGTGCTAGCTCTTTGAAACATGGCACAATAATGTAGTTCCAAGTTCTATATCTATGGTTTGTGTCCTATTGAAGTAGCCCCAAGCAGAGACTGACAAGAATCACTTTCATTGAAAGGGGTTGCCAAGATTCCAAAAAACTACGAGTTTCCTGTAATCTCAGCAAACATTTTTTCACCCAATCTTGATGATACTTGCAGGTAATAATCAGTACACCAATCCCACTTGGCTCACCAAATTTCGTTCTTCTAGGTTAAAATGTTCCTTTGCAGTAACCGTTTTCATGTTTAGGTTTCACTCTGTTTTCTCCTATATGGATACATGTAGTTGGAAATCTAAATCAAACACGGTTAGTGCTAGCTTTTTGACACTTGGCACAATAATGTAGTTCCAAGTTCGATCGCTATGGTTTGTGCCCTATTGTAATAGCCCCAAGCAGAGACTGACGAGAATCACTTTCATTGAAAGGGGTTGCCAAGCTTCCAAAAAACTATGAGTTTCCTGAAATCTCAGCAAACATTTTTTCACCCAATCTTGATGATACTTTCAGGTAATGATCAGTACACCAATCCCACCTGGCTCACCAAATTTCGTTCTTCTAGGTTAAACCGTTCATTTGCAGTAACCGTTTTCATGTTTAGGTTTCACTCTGCTTTCTCCTATAATGATACATGTATTTGGAACTCTAAATCAAACACGGTTTGTGCTTGCTCTTTGAAACTTGGCACAATAATGTAGTTCCAAATTCTATCGCTATGGATTGTGTCCTATTGAAGTAGCCCCAAGCAGAGACTGAGGAGAATCACTTTCATTTGAAAGGGTTTGCCAAGCTTCCAAAAAACTACGAGTTTCCGGAAATCTCAGCAAACATTTTTTCACCCAATCTTGATGATACTTCCCTTTAATGATTGGTACACCAATCCCAACTGACTCACCTAATTTTGTTCTTCTTGGTTAAAACATTCCTTTGCAGTAACCGTCTTTATGTTTAGGTTTCACTCTGTTTTATCCTATATGGATATATGTAGTTGGAACTCTAAATCAAACACGGTTTGTGCTAGCTCTTTGACACTTGGCACAATAATGTAGTTATAAGTTCTATCGCTATGGTATGTTTCGTATTGAAGTAGCCCCAAGCAGAGACTGAAGAGAATCACTTTCATTGAAAGGGTTGCCACGTTTCCAAAAAAATTACGAGTTTCCTGAAATCTCAGCAAACGTTATTTCACCCAATCTTGATGATACTTGCAGGTAATGATCAGTACACCAATCCCACTTGGCTCACCTAATTTCGTTCTTCTAAGTTATACCGTTCCTTTGCAGTAACCGTTTTCATGTTTAGGTTTCACTCTGTTTTCTCCTATATGGATACATGTAGTTGGAACTCTAAATCAAACACGGTTTGTGCAAGCTCTTTGAAACTGGCACAATAATGTAGTTCCAAGTTCTATCGCTATGGTTTCTATCCTATTGTACTAGCCCCAAGCAGAGACTGGCAAGAATCACTTTCATTGAAAGGGGTTGCCAAGCTTCCAAAAAACTACGAGTTTCCTGAAATCTTAGCAAACATTTTTTCACCCAAACTTGATGATACTTGCAGGTAATGATCAGTACACCAATCCCACTTGGCTCACCAAATTTCGTTCTTCTAGGTTATACCGTTCCTTTGCAGTAACCGTTTTCATGTTTAGGTTTCACTCTGTTTCCTCCTATATGGATACAGGTAGTTGGAACTCTAAATCAAACTCGTTTGGTGCTAGCTCTTTGACACTTGGCACAATAATGTAGTTCGAAGTTCTATCGCTATGGTTTGTGTCCTATTGAAGTAGCACCAAGCAGAGACTGAAGAGAATCACTTTCATTGAAAGGGGTTGCGAAGCTTCCAAAAAACTACGAGTTTCCTGAAATTTCAGCAAACATTTTTTCACCCAATCTTTATGATACATGCAGGTAATGATCAGTGCACCAATCCCACTTGGCTCACCAAATTTCGTTCTTCTAGGTTAAACCGTTCCTTTGCAGTAACCGTTTTCAGGTTTAGGTTTCACTCTGTTTTCTCATATATGGATACATGTAGTTGGAACTCTAATCAAACACGGTTTGTGCTAGCTCTTTGACACTTGGCAGAATAATGTAGTTCCAAGTTCTATCGCTATGGTTAGTTTCGTATTGAAGTAGCCGCAAGCAGAGACTGACAAGAATCACTTTCATTGAAAGGGGTTGGGAAGCTTCCAAAAAAACTACGAGTATCCTGAAATTTCAGCAAACATTATTTCCCCCAATCTTGAGGATACTTGCAGGTAATGATCAGTACACCAATCCCACCTGGCTCACCAAATTTCGTTCTTCAAGGTTAAACCGTTCCTTTTTAGTAACCGTTTTCATGTTTAGGTTTCACTCTGTTTTCTCCTATATGGATATATGTAGTTGGAACTCTAAATCAAAAACGGTTAGTGCTAGCTCTTTGACACTTGGCATAATAATGTAGTTCCAAGTTCTAACGCTATGGTTTGTTTCGTATTGAAGTAGCCCCAAGCAGAGACTTGCAAGAATCACTTTCATTGAAAGGGGTTGCCAAGCTTCCAAAAAACTACAAGTTCCGGAAATCACAGCAAATATTTTTTCACCCAATCTTGATGATACTTGCAGGTAATGTTCAGTACACCAATCCCACTTGGCTCACCAAATATCGTTCTTCTAGGTTAAACTGTTCCTTTGCAGTAACCGTTTTCATGTTTAGGTTTCACTCTGTTTTCTCCTACATGGATGCATGTAGTTGGAACTCTAAATCAAACAGGGTTTGTACTAGCTCTTTGAAACTTGGCACAATAATGTAGTTCCAAGTTCTATCGCTATGGTTTGTGTCCTATTGAAGTAGCCCCAAGCAGAGACTGAGGAGAATCACTTTCATTGAAAGTGGTTGCCAAGCTTCCAAAAACTACGAGTTTCCTTAAATCTCAGCAATCAGTTTTTCACCGACTCTTGATGATATTTGCAGGTCATGATCTGTACTCCAATCCCACTTGGCTCACCAAATTTCGTTCCTCTAGTTTAAACCGTTCCTTTGCAGTAACCGTTTTCATGTTTAGGTTTCACTCTGTTGTCTCCTATATGGATACATGTAGTTGGAACTCTAAATCAAACTCGTTTGGTGATAGCTGTTTGAAACTTGACACAATAATGTAGTTCCACGTTCTATATCTATGGTTTTGTGTCCTATTGAAGTAGCCCCAAGCAGAGACTGACAAGAATCACTTTCATTGAAAGGGGTTGCCAAGCTTCCAAAAAACTACGAGTTTCCTGAAATCTCAGCAAACATTTTTTCACCCAATCTTTATGATACATGCAGGTAATGATCAGTACACCAATCCCATTGGCTCACCAAATTTCGTTCTTCTAGGTTAAACCGTTGCTTTGCAGTAACCGTTTACATGTTTAGGTTTCACTCTATTTTCTCCTATATGGATACATGTAGTTGGAAGTCTAAATCAAACACGGTTTGTGCTAGCTCTGTGAAACTTTGCACAATAATGTAGTTCCAAGTTCGATCGCTATGGTTTGTGCCCTATTGAAGTAGCCCCAAGCAGAGACTGACGAGAATCACTTTCATTGAAAGGGGTTGCCAACCTTCCAAAAAACTACGAGTTTCCTGAAATCTCAGCAAATATTTTTTCACTCAATCTTGATGATACTTGCAGGTAATGATCAGTACAACAATCCCACCTGGCTCACCAAATTTCATTCTTTTAGGTTAACCATTCCTTGGCAGTAACCGTTTTCATGTTTAGGTTTCACTCTGTTTTCTCCTATATGGATATATGTACTTGGAACTCTAAATCAAACACGGTTTGTGCTAGCTCTTTCACACTTGGCACAATAATGTAGTTCCAATTTCTATCTCTATGTTTTTTTTCGTATGAAGTAGCCCCAAGCAGAGACTGACGAGAATCACTTTCATTGAAAAGGGTTGCCAAGCTTCCAAAAAAACTACGAGTTTCCTGAAATCTCAGCAAATATTTTTTCACCCAATCTTGATGATACTTGCAGGTAATGATCAGTACACCAATCCTACTTGGCTCACCAAATTTCGCTCTTCTATGTTAAACCGTTCCTTTCAGTAACCGTTTTCATGTTTAGGTTTCACTCTGTTTTCTCCTATATGGATACATGTAGTTGGAACTCTAAATCAAACACGGTTTGTGCTAGCTCTTTGACACTTGGCACAATAATGTAGTAATAAGTTCTATCGCTATGGAATGTTTCCTATTGAAGTAGCCCCAAGCAGAGACTGACGAGAATCACTTTCATTGAAAGGGGTTGCCAAGCTTCCAAAAAAACTACGAGTTTCCTGAAATCTCAGCAAACATTATTTCACCCAATCTTGATGATACTTGCAGGTAATGATCAGTACAACAATCCCACTTGGCTCACCAAATTTGATTCTTCTAGGTTAAACCGTTCCTTTGCAGTCACCGTTTTCATGTTTAGGTTTCACTCTGTTTTCTCCAATATGGTTACCTGTAGTTGGAACTCTAAATCAAACACGGTTTATGCTAGCTCTTTGAAACTTGGCACAATAATGTAGTTCCAAGTTCTTTCGCTATGGTTTGTGTCATATTGAAGTACCCCCAAGCAGAGACTGACAAGAATGACTTTCATTGAAAGGGGTTGCCAAGCTTCCAAAAAACTACGAGTTTCCTGAAATCTCAGCAAACATTTTTTTAACCAATCTTGATGATAGTTGCAGGTAATGATCAGTACACCAATCCCACCTGGCTCACCAAATTTCGTTCTTCTGGTTAAAACCATTCCTTTGCAGTAACCGTTTTCATGTTTAGGTTTCACTCTGTTTTCTCCTATATGGATACATGTAGTTGGAACTCTAAATCAAAGACGGTTTGTGCTAGCTCTTTGAAACTTGGCACAATAATGTAGTTCCAAGTTCTATATCTATGGTTTGTGTCCTATTGAAGTAGCCCCAAGCAGAGACTGACAAGAATCACTTTCATTGAAAGGGGTTGGGAAGCTTCCAAAAAAACTACGAGTATCCTGAAATTTCAGCAAACATTATTTCACCCAATCTTGATGATACTTGCAGGTAATGATCAGTACACCAATCCCACCTGGCTCACCAAATTTCGTTCTTCAAGGTTAAACCGTTCCTTTGCAGGAACCGTTTCCATGTTTAGGTTTCACTCTGTTTTCTCCCATATGAATACATGTAGTTGGAACTCTAAATCAAACACGGTTTGTGCTAGCTCTTTGAAACTTGGCACAATAATGTAGTTCCAAGTTCTGTATCTATGGTTTGTGTCTTACTGAAGTAGCCCCAAGCAGAGACTGACAAGAATCACTTTCATTGAAGGGGTTGCCAAGCTTCCAAAAAACTACGAGTTTCCTGTAATCTCAGCAAACATTTTTTCACCCAATCTTGATGATACTTGCAGGTAATGATCAGTACACCAATCCCACCTGGCTCACCAAATTTCGTTCTTCTGGTTAAACCATTCCTTTGCAGTAACCGTTTTCATGTTTAGGTTTCACTCTGTTTTCTCCCATATGCATACATGTAGTTGGAACTCTAAATCAAACTCGTTTGGTGCTAGCTCTTTGACACTTGGCACAATAATGTAGTTCCAAGTTCTATATCTATCTTTGTGTCCTATTGAAGTAGCCCCAAGCAGAGACTGACGAGAATCACTTTCATTGAAAGGGGTTGCCAAGCTTCCAAAAAACTACGAGTTTCCTGAAATCTCAGCAAACATTTTTTCACCCAATCTTTATGATACATGCAGGTAATGATCAGTGCACCAATCCCACTTGGATCACCAAATTTCGTTCTTCTAGGTTAAACCGTTCCTTTGCAGTAACCGTTTTCAGGTTTAGGTTTCATTGTGTTTTCTCCCATATGGATACATGTAGTTGGAACTCTAAATCAAACTCGATTTTGTGCTCGCTGTTGGAAAGTGCACAATAATGTAGTTCCATGTTCTATCGCTATGGTTTGTGTCCTATTGAAGTAGCCACAAGCAGAGACTGACGAGAATCACTTTCATTGAAAGGGGTTGCGAAGCTTGCCAAAAAACTACGAGTTTCCTGAAATCTCAGCAAACATTATTTCCCCCAATCTTGATGATACTTGCAGGTAATGATCAGTACACCAATCCCAACTGGCTCACGAAATTTTGTTCTAGTAGGTTAAACCGTTCCGTTGCAGTATCCGTTTTCATGTTTAGGTTTCACTCTGTTTTCTCCCATATGGATACATGTATTTGGAACTCTAAATCAAACACGGTTTGTGCTAGCTCTTTGAAACTTGGCACAATAATGTAGTTCCAAGTTCTATATCTATGTTTTGTGTCCTATTGAAGTAGCCCCAAGCAGAGACTGACAAGAATCACTTTCATTGAAAGGGGTTGCCAAGCTTAAAAAAAACTACGAGTTTCCTGTAATCTCAGCAAACATTTTTTCACCCAATCTTGATGATACTTGCAGGTAATGATCAGTACACCAATCCCACTTGGCTCACCAAATTTCGCTCTTTTTTTCCTTTTCT